>NW_015386121.1:923015-956570 GCF_001527695.2 Protobothrops mucrosquamatus | reverse complement strand
AGAGCTGACTGTCACTCGACTCATGTCTTACTGCCTGCGCGATCTAACAGAAGTTTATTATTTATCTTATTTTATGAAGCTAATTGGGGCGTGGAATGTTTTATTGGTTTCTTTGTTCAGTTATGTGATTTCCCCATGCAGGTTTCTGTAAGAATAAACAAATACAGTGTAAGATGAACAGCATTATGCCTGTTCCTAATTTTTATAGCCTGGAATACAAAGAATTCTGGGCAAAATAGGGACCAGTGGGCCTTTACCTAGTTCTTCCTTTTGCCAACAGACCAGTTTTTTTTTTATCATCCTGCAGAATGTTACAACAGAAAACCTCAATATGCATACAGTATTTAGTTCCAAAAGTTGATGTGATATTTAAATATGACTGGATTAATTCATGAATGTCTCCGTTTTTTAAGAATTATGCCTGTCTCCAGAATCCAGAACTTTGTTGCTACTGAAACAGACAAGCTTAGGTTACCATAAGTTCAGTTCTCGTTCAATTCCATATTCTTTTCTTTTTCATCCTTCTCTGTTCAAAAGTCACTGCTTGATCAAGGTGAAATATTACCAATTGAAACTGTGGAGATATGTTGTGTGTTTGGTATCTATGTATATATATACATATATATACTGTATGTATACAGTATATATATGTATATAAATACATATATATACTGTATACATACATATACAAACATTAAATACCATTCAGTGGCCCTATAAAATGTATGCGTTGTTCTTAAAGTTTTTTTCCCCCCACAGGTAACCTTATCTATTAGTGAATGCTAATAAGCATTTGCTAATTGATTCTAAGACAAAGATAAATTGAATGGTTCCTGCAGCTCATAGTAACTTAAATTAAGGCTAGAAGCTATATTGTCATGCACTGCAATTAAAACAAGTCTGATAGAACATATATTAGTACATGTTTCTCACTATTGCATGGCAGTGAGGACAACATAGAGTTTAATAATATTGCTGTCACCATCACATTCTTGAATAACTTTCCCACCAAATTTTTTTGAACTGAATGAGATTAGTGTTCTATATTCTGGTTGGATGATCTTTATGGAGAGGTATAGAAGGAGTACAGTTTCTTACATATTATTTTTACATATACTCTTAATGGCTTTTTATATCACTTAGTATGGTATTCTCCCGAATCAAGCCCCTGAATTAAATATTGGGGTTCTGCAACTCCCTCCACTGTCTAAAAAACAGATTCCATAAAATAGCATTGGGGAATTTTGACTATCATAATCTTGATGTTGTTATTCTATTTCTAATGAGTATGGTCCTGGGAGATTTGGAATTAGGAATCAAAATTTTGCTAATGATTTTCAGATCTAATTCTCTATAGCAGGGGTGTCAAACTCAATTTCATTGAGGGCCGCATCAGCATTGCGGTTGCCCTTGGGGGGCTGGATGGGTGCGGCCAGGGTGGGTGTGGCCTACTGGGTGGGCGTGGATGGAGTGGGTGTGGCCTACTGGGGGGGCATGGCCAGCTCTACATCGTTCATGTCAAGGGTGCCTGTGGGGGCCTGGGCAGGAGTGGGACAGATCTGAGGGTCTCTGGCAGAAGGGGGTGGGACCGGGGCAAGCACCAAAGCATGGTCCATTTCTTCATTCCTCACAAAGGGTGACACCTCCCCAGCATGCACCCAGGGGGCGGGGCCAACACAGCAGGGGCTGGTTCCTCGCTGTTTCTAGACGGCCTTGTGGAGCTAAGACTGAATGCATTTCAGCATAGATGGCCACCACAAAATTGTACATTGGCTCCCGGCTGGCCTGGACCAGGGCCAAGGCAGTGGGGGCCATTCCCTCACTGTTTCCAGGATAGCTTTGCGGGCCACATGAAACCACTTTGCGGGCCGCATCCGGCCCCCGGACCTTGTTTTTGACATGTCTGCTCTATAGCATCTGAATCAGGAGAAGCAATAATATAATCCAATACAGTACTTGTGTACCATAGTAGATTGGCTGCAAGGCAATAAACTTAAAGGGAATCCCAGTTGGATGGAAACTTTATAGGTCAGAAGAGACCCTGAGAACAAGAGGAATTACTTTCTATACATCCTTTGTAGGACTGCCTTGCTACAGAGGTGACCTCTGTAGTAGTAATGCCTACTATAAGTTTGCATAGAGATGTAGCACTTGGAACTTGGAAGATCAAATTACCACAATGGGCTCTACAAGAAGTTGTCCTTAGAGCTGGTCTGGAAGCTGTAAATAAGCATTGCATCTTTCTGAGTAGGGTAGCTTATTATATGTGTAGTGAGATTTGCACTAACTGCTAGTCAGCTATTGAGCCAAATTCAGAATGTTTTATTGCCCTCAGCAGCTGAAGACAGCTTAGTTTAAAGAATGAATTCAATTATATCAGCCTCCCAGGTATCTACAGTATTCAGGAAAAATCCTGTTCTCCTTGCAGTTGGTGTTTGGGGTGACACAGAAGCATTAACATTTAGCCTTCTCTGTAGTGGGACCTATGCTGTGACTCAGTCTCCATTCTGCAGTCCAATATTGCATTTTAGGCATCTTTTAAATGATCCATCCTTTTACACAGACCTTCCTGAACCATTAACTCCTGAGTGTTTCTTTAAATGTTGGAATGGTTTCATGGTTAGCATTGAGAATTCTTTGAGAGTTCTAGAATGAGATTTGCATGCCACCTCATAGGGCAGCTTACAGTTCAGAACGACATGCACAGGGAAAAAATAAGAAGCATAAAAAGTACTAAAATACTTTTAATAAAGGAAAAAAGGAGGAGAAATGTATGCACCTGTAGGTGTCGGAATAAGTGCGATCGCTGTGGTATTACAGAGAACTTCTGTCTCAGCATCACCATCGTAGCGCTATTGAAAAGGCAGCAGGAAACGACACATGTGAAAGATTGCCATTAATATTAGCAAATATCCACCAGTGATGTGATAAAAATATATCCTTCACTTTGGTCCAGTGAAAATTGCAGTGATGTAGAAATTATTCTCAGCAAGAAGACAAGTTGAGGTAACTAAGGCATTATGAAACCTTTGTCATTTATTTTCTGTAGGTGACAAATTTGGCTTGTCATTTAAGGAATATCTGCCCTTTTCTTTTAGAGTAGTGCCTAATTAGGAGAAACAAATTTAAGATGCAGATTGGTATATGACTGGATAGGGAAGAAGTGCTACTGGTAATTAATAAATGCAGGTCAGTGGTGTAAAGAAGAAAGATGTGCCCTTTCTCCTCCTTTCACTACACAGTACATTCTTCTGGTAAGAGTTGTTTTAAATAGCTTTGAGTTTCAATAGCCTAATAAAGTTAGATTTTTCTCTGTAGCTAAGGAAAATAATTTTGTGCTGAGAAGAGAATGTTTAAGAGATTCGAACATATATCTGTCATTCTTTGTGTCATGCAACAGAGCTACAGATCCCAACAGCATTTATTCCATAAGCACGACACACATAACGGCTGCATCAGTCATAAGACCATGCCAAATCTTTTCTTTGCTGTTATGCCACATCTTTCAGAAAAAGAGTGCATCAGTTTTATGCTGCAAAGATGATAGTACATTTTAGCAGACAGAACCATTCATTTCTTTCTTCACTCATTCTAGGTTCTCCAATGTTATTTCTCTCAAAAAGAAATAGAGAAGGCAGTTTACAAGTTTGCAATCTCTTTCTTAACACACTACTAAATGGGGAACCAAGGGTAGGAGAAAGAAAAACCCATTCTCCATTAAGGCCAGTTTATTATCTCCCAAAATTTAAGCAAATTTACCCTGAACCTAGGACCAGCTGCAAGGGTATATCGCTCCTACGATGAAGATAAACTTTGAGAGCCCTTGGAACTCTAGAAAAGAACAAATGTTATCCCCATCTTCAAAAACTGGAAGAAGGATGCTCTGGTAAATTACATATCTATTAATATTTATATAGAGAAAGATCTTCAAATTGATTATTAAGCAGCATGTATGTGAGCATTTGAATGGGCATACCACAATTAATAGGAGCCAGCGTTGGTTTGCCACAAACAAATTGTGTCAGACTAACCTTATCTCCTTTTTTGATATAGTACTTAACTTAGTAACTTTGAGGAATATCGTAGACATAGTATATTTGGACTTCAGCAAAGTCTTTGGTGGAGTGTCTCATAGTATTCTCCTTCATAACATGATAAAATATTGGCCAAGTGATCCTACTTTTGTATGAATTCACATGTGGCTGAATGATTGCAACCAAAGAGTTCTCATTAATAAGCTTACTAAAAACTTGGAGGGAAGTGGGCCATTAGTAGGCCTGGTGCTTCTCAACATCTTTATCAGTGTCTTGGATGAGGGAATTGAAAGGACAGCTTTGCAATGACACATAACTGGGAGTGGTGGTTAGTAGTATCTCAGATGAAAGAGAAAAGAATCAGTAATATCTAAACTAGCTTATACCTCTATCCTATAGGCTCTGCTAAACCGCTATAATAGCCTATTCTCTTCAGTAGTCTTATAAATCTCCTTGGAAGGTTGTCTATAACTTTAGAATAGTTTGAGCCAAGGTAGCACCAGGTCTTCTCAGGACTCTGCAATGAGATCTTGTCCACGTATGTCCTCCAGCTCAGATTTTCTAGAATCAACCCCAGATCATCTTCTGGCACCAAATCATAATCAATTTGAGAATATGCTGATGAGCCTGAGACTTCTTTTAGATTGCTATTTCTTAAGTGCTGGAGGTTGATTTATTTCAGACTATAACAAAGTTGAAAAAAGAGGGTGAGGCGATTGCCTACTTCAGCCTCAGAGGCTCTTTCAGTAAAAAAAAAAAAAAATTCAATCTGGTTTACATTTAGTGGGAAAGAAATCTGTACACTTGTATTTTCTTTCTTTTTTCTTCATTTGTTTTTACTTGCTAAAACTTTGCCGCAATCTCCTGTGTGCTTTCAAAGAGAGTAAACATAATAAAAATAATCCCAAATAATTAAAAGTTATACAGTACTGTAAAATGATAATGAAAAGTGTTCATTTTCAATCAGATTCAGCTTCTGATTTCTACACAGCACAAATTCAATAAGCTTTTCTCCAATAGAGATAGAAACAAGAAATAGTGCAGGTCCAGCTTTTACGTTATATGATTCAATACAATTTAGAGAAAGCCGGAAATAAATTAGATATTTTCTTACAGACAATAGATATTAATTCTCAAACATCTGAAACCAAATTCTGCTACAAAAATCTACTCCATATCAGTTTTGTTAAAAGATAAGTTATTGAGTATTTTCAGGTTCTATTTTTTTGTCATTTTGTATGTGAATGGGATATATTTACATATATTTCTTTAAAAAATAGCTAAGGCTATAAGCAAATCTTTTCATGGAGCATTTAAAAAATCTATGCAGAAACAGCATCACTGAAGTTTTAAAAATACATTACATAGTCAGTCTTAGCTATTGATTTTCTAGAAATATCATACAACCATGAAGATTTATGATAATCAAGCCTGTCAGTAACGCAATTGGAAATGGTAATTGAAAGTGGTATCTTGCAAAGTACATCCTAGTATTTCTCATCTCTGGCTGTGGAGCTCCTGAAATGTGCATCTTGTTTGTGTTCCAAGCAATAGAAATCAAGATTGAAAGGCAGAGAGCGAGGCACAGGGGAGAGAGAGAGAAACCTTTTGAATAAAATGCTTGGAAAGGCATTTCTTGTTTTGATCAGATTCTCCTGTTTATGTGAAATGGACTCATTTCTTGGTGGCACACAGTTTTTTTACACAGCAGGAAAGAAGTGCTTGGGGATAATACCTGTTTCACATGCATGTCAGTATAATGAATGCTGCTATTGTTCTTCCTTCCATAACCACCCACATGGTAAGGCAGTATGAACAAAATGAGGATTTATATAAATAGAGTTTTCGTTTTATGGAAAACCTGCTGATCCAACGGATTGAGCATTCTTTGCCTGCCACCCACGGCAGCATTATAATGCAAGATTTAACTTTGAATTTGCTTTTAACTTTCCCATGTGGAATTCCCCAAGCCTTGCACTAGTTATTAGAGTGGTATTTTGCCCTTCTCTATGTAATCACGACTATTCTGAGTTGCCTTGCTTTACAGTAGCTGTTAGGTATAGAGCAGGCAAACACTCTTTTCCTTTCCGTAGTTCTTCCTGAAACCTTTTGTAATATTGCTGTTAAAGAGGTCATGATAAATGATTCCCAGAGCACTACCATGCCAGGGTCCATGGCACTTTATTCCCCCAATGATTTCTAATAATGTTAGAAGAAATGTCCCAGTAAAAATTACCACTTCAAAACCTTCATGATAACTTAATGGTAGGGGTAGGGGTGAAGGTGGGACAGGAAAAAATCCCATGATTTGATTCATACATCATGCAAAACTAATAATGTGATTTGTTTGGGGCTTAGCATGATGTAAAAATGGAACTGAATGAATAAGCTATGATTAGTTTTACGTAATGATCCGCATATTGGAATGATGGGGGGGAGGGGATGTTTAATTCTGTATGAATAAGAGTACAGAATTAACTTGTGGATTCCTGACTGATGCCTTGTTTATTTATACTCCATCCAATCCTGAACTAATTTGCAGAGGATAAGGCAACTGCAGCTAAGGGAAAGCAAAAATAAGAAGTTGGACAAACAAGCCATAATTACTTTGCTCTTATGAAAAGCACTGGCATTGCATCTGGCTTGTTCCAGGATTGAAATGCAAACCAATATTGGTGAGAGAATCCAGCATGTACATCAAGAATTTCATGGCTATGCAAGACTGTCTTGAAAGTATCTTAGCCTTTGAAGCTGCTGTTTGCCACATCAGATGAAGCCTAACCTGCTATAATAAACCTTTATTTCAAAGCTTTTGCTTGTTAAACTATTTATTACTTGAACACATGAAACAAGAAATGCTGGGCAGAGAGAAACTGAAGCATTATTCCTCAGATTACTGCCAGATACTCTCTGCCTGATCCTTTTGTTGTGGACAAACAAAGCACTGGAATGCAATTGTCCTAACAAATTTGCTTTTGAATTTCACGTGAGCTTTTGTTCTTCCTGACATCTCATACCTGGAAATCAAAATGTCTTGATGCTGCTGGATGTTCTCAAAATGGGAGAACACCGTCTCTCACATCATGCCATTTTCATTGGCTCCCAGGAAACTTTCAGAAAAAGCAGCAGTAAGATCTGTCAGGCATAGGTACCATGATGTTATTTATTGTAAATATTATTATGTTTATTTATTATTAAATTTATTGGCCACACATCTTACCACAGGGTAACTCTGGCCTATTTAGTCTATTTAGGATGCATCCCCAAAATCTACATGGGAAATATCTGGAAAAATCTCTGTAATAAACAACTGAAATCTGTCTATTTTTTCCTTCTTTAACAAGATTACAGTTAGATTAAAACACATCTAAACATACCTGCCCAAACTTCTAAAAATGTATAAAAAGAGGTAAGGCCTTCAATTCCAGTGAGAGCTTTTAACTGCTTCTCATCTAACTATCCCAGTAGTTTTTATTAAAACACATAGACAATAAAAATTCAGTGGATGACTTTAAATGAACCCAGTGGCTCTTGGCTTGACAAACCCTTTGGAAAAAATGCTAATGTTTCAAGACTGGATGTTTTATCCTCCAAGTGTGAACAACAGTGATGAAGAAAACATTTTGGAAGATTTAGGCCTATTGCCATTTCACAAGTGCCAAGGAAAAACTTTTTCTGCCCTAAGGATTTCTCCAGAGAAATCTTGAGATTTTAATTATGCATACTAAGTTGCCATTTCAGGATCTCCCTGCAAAAAGAAAGCCTAATCATAGTGACATTTATATGTAATCTAACAATGAAGGAGGGAAAGAAAAAGGTGATGAGAACAAGGAAGTCCAATGATCTATAAAAAATGAAAGAACCCTGAACGGTTCTAAAATAAATTCAGGTTTAATCCCAATCATATCAAACCTTTTGCTAATTAAATTGCCTTAATTTTCTTGGTGATAAATGAATGGCGTGGAAATTAGAGGGGGACTCCTAATTTAGAATCCCCTTTGAGCTCTGAAGCCCCTCAAGACATTTTCATGGAGTTCTCATAAAATTTGGCTGGATGAATGAGAAAGTCATGTCTACCCTTCTGAGCTCTGTGGAAAAAAGGATCTTTGTGTGTGCCCCTTTTTAATGGCTGGTTTATTTAAGAATGGGCATTCTCAGTTTCATTTCCTCTTGCCTTCTCTGCCTGCTTCCTCATGATTATCCTTCACTTGATGCAAGGAACTGGGGCTCTTTCAATACTTTCACAGCCCTGCCTGTGGGAAAAGAATGCATTATTTGTGTTTAAAGACGGATGTTTTGAAATGTTCAATCAGCGCAACTGCTTCCCTCTTCCTAAATTCCGATGATTGCTTAGCAACCAATTGCTTGACTTCTCTAGCTCAGCCACTGGGTAAGCTTGGCATGCTTTACATGTGTCATAAAATGGGGAAGAACCATCATGGAAATTAGCTAGCAATTGGTCCCTTAAAAATCTGAAATCATAAAATTCGTAAAGAGGCAGGGTACGAAGCCAAAAGCAGGAAGGGAGCTTTGGCTACATGGCTCATTTTGGAGCTTTGTTAAGAGTTTCAATCAAAGTTCCCCGGCAACCTCAGGCACAGCAAATAACAAAGCGCTGAGTGCTTGCCAACGAGCACCTTTTCTTACATTTAAATTCTAGGTTGCGTACGGCAGCTAAGGTTGCAGGCTTTTCAGGAACAGGTACTATTTAAAATGTTCCAGAGAGGAAACGTTTCAAAACTTGATTAGGTCCCCATTTCAGGTTTATTATTACGGTAAATCACACAGTCAGCCAGATGTTAAGACCCAGGTTGGCATTTTTATCCACCTATTGAGTCCTTCTCAAAGACTTGGCATAGGCAGATGCTGTTTGATGGTGTTAACGGTATCATCGCGGGATATAAGCCCTTCCAAGGAAAGCTGTCTTTTGCAATTGGGTGGTGGTGGTGGTGGTCATAATGACTGCGGTGATAATGGTAATAGTAGTGGTGGGTCTAAGGAGATTTTTCAGGAATGCTTGGAAAAGAAAATCTGGCAATGCAGACAAAAAATCCAGGCGCTGATGGAAGTTTGAATCATGCCCCCTGCAAAAGATGTTTTTTGAAGAAATTCCTTTTGAAATCTGGCCTCCCTCACAATCCTTTTGGGGTGCCACTCTCATCATTTCCCGAATAGCCACCACTCTCACCGCAGTCAGAGAGCTGATGGGAAGTAACAGAGAACCCAAATGGCCCATTGATCGGATGTTACCCTTGTTCATCTGTTTCTCTCCTTGCTTGTCTTTTCTGCAGGTGCAGAAGAAGGGAAAGGAAAGCAGGTGATTGATTCCGTGCAGCCGGAAGGGCAATGCAATACAGAAAACATTTCCAGTATTGATGGTAAGCTTCCCAAGACCTTTGGGGGGGGGAAGGGGATGCAAGCAACACACACCTCCCTTTCTTAGAATGTGGTCTCACCTCGTTTAAAGGCCGTACGCAAAAAGTGTGAATTTATGCAAGCTGCCAGCCTTCCCAGCTGTGAAGCAGAAGGAATGCTTTACTGCCCTCACTTATGCAACTGAACTTTCAATGGGATTCAGGCCTGAGCACTCAAGCACGGGACTGACACTAATTTGCCTAAGCCCAAAATTCCATTGCCGCAAAGAACTCAACTGTAAAGCAAACGCACACAAAGGCAGCTCATTTCATGCTTTTGTTCTCTCTTGCCTCCCTGTCCCACTCTGTGAATAAGTCCACCGCTACTCAAGGTGATAGGATTAAAAATTAGCACCAACTGAGAATGTCAACCTTCCCTTTAGTCACTTTTATATGTCAGCATTAAATCTTGCAGACAAAACCCCGTGTGATTTCATTAACTCATTCCAACATTTGGGGCTTATTGTTTAAGTTTGCCTTGCTGTACAACAGAGGTGTAGGCACCAGGGTTCATTATGATGTGAAGCTAGACACCTTCAGGCAGTGTACACAGTGGTGGGATTCAGCTGGTTCACACCACTTCAGCAGAACCAGTAGCTAATTTTTTGTTGCCCAGGCCCAGAATGGACTTCCAGAAACGGCATCTACACAAAGAACCGGTTATTCACATATTTGAATCCCACCACTGAGTGTACATCCATTTTTGTGAAACTGCCTATTTTGGATTTTATAAAGAACTAAATGGTTTTTTTTTAATAGAAGAAATAGATGGGATCATGATCCAAAGAAGTAGAAAATGAGAAAGAATACTGTTTCCTTACAACATTCATAATCTGATAATGTATTACAGGGCCTACTGGATGGAAAGGCTAAATTTCCATTCCCTAGTATGCCGTGGTTAAAACAAGGCGTATTCTCTTGGTTCACAAATGATGCTAAGGTATAATCATGGATTACATGCTATAGTGGCTAATTCAATCACAATGTGGCTTATCAGGTTGATGTCATTTATTGAACAACATATGATTAAAATACCGTGTTTCCCCGAAAATAAGACCCAAGCAGAAAATAAACCCTAGCATGATTTTTCAAGACGCTCGTAATATAAGCCCCACCCCCAAAATAATCCCCAGTTAAGATCATCAGCCAGATGGATGAATTTAGTATCGTATTTCCCTGAAAACAAGCCCTAACCAGAAAATAAGCCCTAATGCGTATTTTGGAGCAAAAATTAATATACAGTAAGACCCGGTCTTATTTTTGGGGAAACATGGTAGGACTATGTGATATATACCAGGCTATAAGCACATTGGTTAGATAGTATCATTAACACAATGAACATGAGCAAACTCTGGCAGTTAGTGAAAGATAGAGGGACCTGGCATGCTATGATCCATGGAGTTGCAAAGAATTGGACATGACGCAGTGGCTGAACAACAACAATATAAGTACATATTAAATTCTAATAAACATGCACAATAATTCCAGAGCTACATACAGAGCTGTGAAAAGGTCAACATGGATTTGCTATGCTGCCTTCTCTTCTTTTATCCTATGCATACCAATATTTATTTTGTTTGAAAGTGGCTGGGTTGTTGCTATTTCTGACTGAAGAATTTGAATAAGTACTCTTGCAAGCTTCAATCCATGCCTCCTCTTCTTTGCTTTCTTTAGTTGTGTCTTTGGATCTGTATTTTTTTTAAAAAAAAATCCATATAACAATGCTTCAAGGATTCCATTACACAAACAACAAATTGTGATAGACATTTATCAGATAATGAAATGATTCAGTCCACTATTATCAATATCCATTTTTTTACACTACGTAGATTATGTACTTCACTGATAATGTCTAATAGGTTTGCCTCACTTTCTACCATAGCCATCTCTTTCTAAGCATGAAGACATCAAGATAAAGAGGTGTCTGTCATGATGTCATGACCCAAACTTTGCATGTTTGAATTTGCATTGCAACCTGAATACATAAAAGGCATCAAATGATAGCCAGTTTCCTGTATTCCCAGCAAAATCTCACTTCCTTTTCCATCCACCACCTCTCAGTTGGTTTAAATAGTTGCCTGTCTCAACAGAACAGAAGAGCTTTGTGCTGTGCATAGATGGAGGGGCACAAGTTGGTTGTCATTCAACCTGGACATTTTATTCAGCATGGGAAATTAATACAAGGCTGCGTGCACTAGACTGAGTCCCAAATATACCACCAAACAGAGATATGATTGTAGCCAAGATGTGAAATCAGCAGATTCAACTCTGAGTGGCCAGCAGGATTGAAAGATAAGTAGGTAGGGAGCCCATCCTCTGCAGAGCCCTAAGTCTTGGGGAAGTCAGGCCCACATGTTGAATCTTAGGTGAGTGGGGTCTCATAATTGGTAAAAAAATTGCAATGCCAAGCTTACCATTTTCGGTAGCCACCATAAAAAGTTCTCTCATCACCAATATCATTATTTAGGGGGTATCACAGAAATTAATTCATTAGGGGAGGGGGATGTCATAGCATAGCACAAGTTGAGAACCTATTTGATTTGATTTCCCCTGGTTTTATCATTGACGGGGGAAGAACTTCCATTTTAAGAAAAGAATTAACTTTTTTTTTCTTTTTACAACACTGTAATCCCTTAATTTGGGGTAGAATCGGGGTGACTAAATGGAGCTGAGCATTTACTGGCCAGATGCCCTTCCTGATGCCTATGTGGAGTTCACAGGAGATATTTTCTCTTTGCTCCCTGAGAGAGAAAAATCTGCCCCTACCTAGGATTGAACTCTCAACCTTCCAAGTGGGAGGCAAGCATCTTCAGCACTAGGCCACCACACTGCTCACAAATAAAGAATGAACCAACATGTTCAATCAAATTTAAAATCAAGGATAGATTATCATCATCTGTAGCTATTATTTTTTTCCTAACTAAGCATGTATTAAGTGGGAAGAAAATACAGCAAGTGAAATGTTTGACCTGAGGTGCAGGGATCAGTTTTAACACAATAGTTATTTCTCTGCATAGCTATAGAAAGAGCAGTTTCATTTAAGTTTGAAAATGTCTGTGCCATGCCAGTAAGTGGTTTAATCTAGCAAGTGTGGAAGTAAAGTATAGATGAATAATTCACAAGCAATTCAACAGAATCTTTGCTGGTATATTGGTATGACAACAGTGAGTCAGAAGCAGATTTGCTTCATAGCATATGACAAGCATATTAATTTTTTTTCTATTGTCTCTTATTTTTCAAATCTTCAGTTCAGGTGTGAATTTATTCAGGCAATTTCAAAACTTCCAGTCAAGAGCCTTCCAGGGAAATGCCAAGCATCCGTTATGGATGTGCAAAAACAGTTTTTTTCCACAGAATAACCGTAGTAGTATAATAGGAATAAGTTATTATAATTCAGACTTTATACAGAATTTCATTCAGCCCTACAGAAACAATTCAAAAGAAAATATATTCAATAGTATTAAGATCTCAGAGACAAGATGTTGGCCTTTATATAGTCATCTAGAAGGCTCAGCTTTTGCTCTACAGTACTCTACGGCTATTTCTAATGACAAATAATTGCATCATGATAACAGCCATTTATTGCATTTAGAAAAATGTCATAATATGTGTTGTGGGGAGTGCGAGTGTGTAGAATTATATATATATATTTTCTATTATGATTAAAATGAACCTGAAATACTCATTCAAAAGGTTAAGACATAGGTACATTTTGAATATCACTGCTTTTTTGGCCGTCTCAGTATTAGAGTGGAAAGTAATTGCCCTTATAAGCACACTTCATTCAATCACTAGTTTGACTGAAATATTGGATTTTGGTCTTTAGGTCACTCAAGTTCTACAGTTGCCATCCTTGAAAAAAATGTATTGTCACCAGCAAGTTAGTCCATTCCAGGCCAAGAATAGATGGTTGCTGACTGAAATAATGACTGCCTAAGATGCCTTAATAGCTATAGTAGTATCTTTGATTTCTTTAGCTGTCTATAATGCCCACCTGCACTTTAGTTTTTATGGTGCAAATGGGCAAGTAATCAGTTTGTCATCTTAACAGGAGTATAATACTGTTGTAGACTGCACTCATGTCAACCATGACAACATGCTCCTGACAGTGGAGTTGCTGCTATATTTCACACATATTCACAGCCAGGTGCTGGTTCTCTGGGTAAAAATTCCTGCATATTTTAGCAGCACAGACGCTTCATTGTGCGATTGGTACAGTGAAAGGTTTGCTATGATATCTTATAGAATTCAACCCTGAATAAAGTTGTGAATCAATCATAAAGTGTCCAATAGCAGTACTGCAGAAAAAAAGTATCCAATATAAAGCAAATTATACATGAAAAATTTTGTTGCCTGTACTTATAATGAAGAGCTACTAGATCCGAGCAAAATGCAAAATAATAATATATTATTATTAAAAATAAAAATAAATTACATCCTGCAATGATACCTTTGGCATCATCAAACAACATCTCCCTATCTCAGGCCTTTGGGAAGGACTCAATAAATAGATAAAAATCTAGTCTAAACATCTGGCTGACTGTGCAATGAACCAGAATAATAAAGAACTTGATGCATATGAAGGCTAGCACCAGCTTAAAAAAACTGCTGTGATTTCACAGTGTTGTGAACTGACTTTAATAATCATGAAGTATCAAGATCTGAAAATCCAAATTGAAAGATTATGACATAAACTAGCCTTGATGCTCTCAATGCTTATTGGCACACTGGATGCCATACCAAAAATATTGAACAGCAATAGAAACTCTGCAGATTAACAAAAATGTCCATCTGTCGGTTGCAAAAGGCCACACTGCTTTTATGTACACATATACTTTGCCGATACATTATCACATCCTAGGTTCTTGGGAAGAACCCAAAGTATATGAAGATCAATACCAGCTAAAGAACTAGTAATTGTGATTTTAAATTGTTGTGAGCAGATAATCATCAAACTGGAAGAGAAAGAGCTGGAGAAAATCATAAAATACAAAGACTTGAAAAATAGAAACACAAAGATTGTGCAAAAGAAATCAGAGATAGCAGCAATAATAATAGGTGTCTTGGGTCCAAAACAGCTGGAGCACTACTTGAACTCCATTGGCACTGACAGTTTCACCGTCAGTCAATTTCAAAGAAGATACCTTCAACACAATCAAACAAAAACATCTGTGCCAATCCCAGAATGTTAGGTGGATAAAAATGCCAAATTCAGCCTAAACATCTGGCTCAGTGTGTAACCAACCATGATTCATAGGTTTTGGCCCTCGGGTAATCCTGCTGTGATCCAGGAGGAGGAACAGTCAGATGTTTACAATCTTATAAGGCCAAACTGTAAAACATTGCAATGCTACATATTCCTAATGTGGAAATGATACTAAAATATTTCAGTGATTAAATCAAATGTGTTATTTCAAATCAGATCCAAAGACCCCCAAATTCATAGTAATGATTTCAATGTTTGTTTTAAAACGATATAAATATTTAGCCAGTCAAATTATTTTTTCTTTAGTGTGATTTGGAAACCCTCTCAGGCAATTGATGAATTAATCCAGCAATTTAATTACTGAATTTCAGAAAGAATGCCGGCCTGAAAAAGAATGCAGAAAAATAACCTTACTGTTTTGTTTTCAGTTGAAATGAATAGTCAAGTTGAAAACATAGAAGAGCCTACACAATCACAGACAGAAAATTAATCTCAGGGTAAGTTAATTCATCCTTCCTTTCCATTATATACTATAGATTTTACAGAATAATAGCGTTGGAAGGGACCTTGGAGGTCTTATAGTCCAACCCCTAGCTCAAGCAGGAGACCTTATGCTATTTTATTGCAGTTGTTCCACATGTAAGATCTTTATAGATTTTATAGCAAAGAAAACTAGTGGTATCTCTAGGTAAAGAAAAATATGTCTATGAATCTGTTTCTGTTTGGAAACCGCTTTTGGACTTTGTGCTTGAGGTGGAAAAAAAATGAAACCTTGATTTTGGGTTTTGCTGATTAGATAGGTTTGATGTTATAGCGATGGCTAGTTTATATTATTATATAAAAGTAAAAAGTTTGAGTTTTATTCTACTGCACCAAAGGGAGTTGGAAGTCAACCCTTCTGCCCTACACTTATTTTCCCATTATTTTCTTTTATATTTTTGTATTTTATATTGTATTTTGATAAACTAATAAAAATTTTGAAAGCAAAAAAATATGAATCTGACGCAAATTCCCAAATACAGTGTTGGAAGGTAAAAACAAACAAACAAAAAACCTCTATGACACCGTTGCTAGCCAAAACATAACACTGGAAGCACCGCTCCTTTCCTCACATTCCACAGGCAAGTCTCTCCTGACCCACGTGGAAGGTTGTAAAATTTTAAGCTGAAATTAATAATGGGCAGCCAGCCGAAACCGGCAAATTAATCAGGAAATCATGATATGGAAACCTCCTAAATCACAACAACCAACACCAGATCTTCAACCTAGATCCCTCATAAAAATCCCATACCTACAGAAGATTCCACATTTAGAAAAGATCAACACTCCCTAACTCTTCGCATGACCTCCTCCCCCCCAGGAGCAAAACCACTTCAAATCAACATGTCCTCACACCCTACAATCAAAGTCTACTTTCATTACAAATATAACTTCTCTCAGCATTCTGATTTTGTGGCCACCTTTAAGAACTTTACAGGCCATTATGCTGTAAAAGGAACTAGCCTCCACCTCAAGCAAGTTGTCCAGAGTGTTTATTTTCATGACCCATCTCAAAAAATGGACCAACAGAATTTTCTTTGAACAGCAGTCACTTGGTGAGGTCAAGGATGGTCTGCAGATGGGAACATGGAGTCTTCCAGCCTCTTGCTTCCGTCTTCAACCAGGCCAGTTGCCAAGGGGTTAATGAGGGAGGAAGAATAGAGTAAGCCAAACTGCAGAAGATTTAGACTTAACAATTCTGTCAACAGCCAACAGAGAAGATCCCCTCGCTGTGCACAAATGAGTTCCTACTTTTTCTGTATCTGATCCTTATGATATCTGATGTGGTCTATATCAGGTGTTGGGCAGGAGATGAGTAGCGATCACTGATCCTACTATAGAACTATACATGGGGAAATGAATGAGGATTATAAACAGTTTTGTTTGAAGTACCTTTTTTTAATGGAGCAATGCCGATTTCTTCATAAATTAAATTGCTAAAAAGAAAAGGGCAAGCAAATCAGCCATTTCTACTGGCTGAAATTAGGTTTGGCTTTTTGAAATCTATATTCCAGAAGCAATCAATGTATGTTCTGAGAATTTCACGCCCTTGGCTGAACATTGCCGAATGCCACTTCTAACTCCTGAACTCTTCTGCTTCATAGAAACTGAACTTATAAGCAATTGCAGAGTTTGATTACATGAGAAATGAAAGAGAACACACCGATGTGGTCATAGACATAAGCAGCTTGATTCCTTGGTAGACAGAAACTGAGACCTGAAAAAAAACCCCAATTCTTTGTCACATCCTAATTATAAAATCCAATTCTGAAATCCCTACCCAAGATAGATCAAACAGAATCACAAATACATTTCATTTCTTTTCCAGTGCTGATTACTCGATGCCGGTATCATATACCACCAAGATGAGCTATTTACACCTATAATAGGATTTCATGTCTCTCCAAACCAAATATAGAAGCTTTGTAACGGTGGCAGTTCTGTCACAGAGATTTTAAAATGTCTTATTACTGTGTGTACTTCTTTGTGCTTGCCAGCATACTGACAATATACTGCAATGCTGCAGATGGGAGAGAGAAATATGAGCTGCAACAGCCTCCATTTAAAAAGTTGTCAAGGGAAAAAAAAGAAAAGAAAGGACACACCAAATTAAAATGCTGCATTTGAATTCTTCTCTTCTGTGTCACTGTCTAATTCATGCTCTCTTTCTCTCTCTCTCTCTCCTTCCCTCCCTCTTTCCTCCAGCATAACTAAAAATTAAGCTGCCACGTGCTTGACATTTTAGACATAGTTTCAAAGTTTATTACCTCCACTGGTGAGAAAAATATAATTGGTTTCTATAAATTGTTTTTATCTGAATGGAAATGCTATCTTTCTTCTTTGTTGGTGTGGGGTAAACTAACGCATGTACCGTATTCTACAGCTGGAAAATTTAGGGAAGCTTTCCCAAATTCCCAGATTAGGGAGCCAGGAGGTTTTATATGAAACAAAGTAGTGTCACCAGTAATAACAGATGTGTTGGTCATTATCCTAGCTAACATGGTTGGGTTTTTGCAAGGCTCTTCGAGAAGGAAGCCCTGAAACTGTGAGTTGCTGAAGATGAAAGCCTTCATCTGGGGATGCTAAAGATGAAAGAGTAAATTTCATCTTTACTCTGCTCCTGTCCCTTACTAGCTCAAGTATATATTATGAGAGGGAGTATATATTTAGGGTTTGAAATATAACTGTACTCAAGCTGACAGAGATTATAATGAAAACTGATTTCTTACTGCCAAATAGCAAGAGAAAATTGCCTTACATACCAATCCTTATCTATAGGAGTGGAAGCTTCACTCAATTACTGATTTACTTTCAGGTGCCTTTGCAGAAACCTGCAGTTTTAAGGCTTAATAAAATGTCTGATTATGATAATGATAGCATCCATATTTTATGTTATGTTATCAACCATGTGGAAAGTTAATTCAAGAATGTATATGTACTTGTGATAAATGATAGATGAGAGAGAGAGAGAGAGAGAGAGAGAGAGAGAGAGAGAGAGAGAGAGAGAGAGAGAGAGAGAGTAAATAACAAACTATAAAATAGGAGGTAATATTCAACTATGGTCAAATGCCTATACAAACCAAATTTGGGGGGGGGGGAGGCAATGCCTGGATGTAGCCTTTCCTCAACATTTCTTTTAAAATTGTCCATGTATGCTACTGCTGATTATCAATCTAGCTGGTTATACTTTGGTGAAGATTGAAGGACTGCAAAAGGAGAGAACTTAAAGTGCCCCAGGGTAAGCATCTTCTGCTGACAGAGTAGGTGCAGTTGGATGGAACTTGCCCAGTTTTGCTCAATCATAATGACTATAAAAAAAACCCTCTGAGTTTAAACAGGATTCCAGGGATCACTCTTGTGTTAGAAGGTTATTAGCTATTCATTTTGCAGTTGTAATATCAGAGCTTTATCCTTACGTTTCTCTGCACTGAATATCACCTGGAACTTTGCTCTACAACCATAAACCAAGAACAAAGACATCCATGCCCTCTTCCCTCGATAGGCATCTTCTGCTGGCACAGCAGAAGCAACTGGATGTGGCCCTTGGTATATTTTCATAAAATAAGAGCATGGGGAAATACAGAAGTAATATGGATAATTACCGAGATTCAGCCAATGCAGTGGGAGAAGAAATGTAGATAGCAGGAGTTGTGAAGGAGTGTAATTGCTTACCAGTTATATATATATATATATAAAAGATAATGACATGGGAAAGAAGGGGAAGGTGGGGGAAGAGAGGGAGATGAAGGATTTCTTGCCTTCAGGTATGACAGCACATCTGATTGGGAGGAGGAGGAGGAGAGCCCAAGAAGATGGGAAAGTGTCAGAACAAAGAATCCCTTTCATTCGAGACCTTTCACAGAGTCTGATGCTATCGCCTTGATCAAAAAGCTTTTCTCTGCATTCAGGGAACTTTAAGCAGACACTAATTGGATCAGCCATTTAAAAACCCTCCTCTAATTAACATTTATATATTATTATGTGATGTTTAGCAGATTTCTCCCTCTTTAGCTCCCTCCCAACCTTAAACATTTAAGCTTTTGACTGCTAGAAACTTTCATATGTATCAAAAGAGCAGCATACCTACTACTCTGGGCACAGGCACTAAAAAGCTTTCTGCCATAAAAATTGCTACATCAGTTGTAGGACACAGTACACAATCGTGTATTTTAAGATTAATAAAAGCTGCTAAATATTACTCTAGATATATGAATTAAATTTTAATTCCTCCATGATCAGGTGCAGAAAGATTGTGGCTTCTGCTGCAATATTCCTCAGAATGCAGTTCAATATTGCATGATTATCCTGGTGAGTTAAACTTCAGGTATCAAATAAGATTTTTTAAAATGCCGAATTACAGTAGCTACCTGAGTTTTACCACCGTACCATTCTTGTCTTAATGTAAGATGAACACCTACATCCATAAATATCTATATTTATGAATTAATTGCAATCTTGATTGCGATTAATTACTCACTGTTTTGAACTGATGTCCCACTGTTCCATCTACTTAGCTGGCATTCATCGGAAAGGGTAGGAAATCTCATCTTAGAAGAAATTTCTTTCTTTCCTTCCTTCCTTCCTGAACTATGAACTATTTGAACTGGGTCCCTTTCTTCATGGAAAAGCTGAGGAAAGTAGCAGACAGATGTAGAACATGATTTTCTGTCATGCAAGTGAGACAATCTTTATGAAAGCAAATGGTTGAAAGATGAAGTAGGGCTTCCTACATGACTTCCAGCTCATTAGTTAAATAATTACATTCTGAAGAATAAATCCATATTCAATTGATGATTGGCCATAGTTATTAATCATTTACATATCTTTTCCAATAAACAAACTTATTTTACCTTTAAGGAATATAAGCATATAACATATTATCTTACAGACATAACACTTGTTAATGTCTCCTCCTGATTACTGGTAGAAATGCAGATCCAAATCTGATACGCTTCCCTACCTTTGCTTTGATATGCAGTTCACCTGACATTCAGGGATGTGCTTTCCACTGATACAGTTTCAAAGATTTGGTCTCTAGACCAAATGAATATTTTTATTATGACCATGCGGACATGTCCACCTGTTTGTAAGATTGAAATTGGAGAACTATGACAAAGCATTCATGCTCAATTTCTCAAGTCTTAAAATTCTCCAAATTAAGGAATGTTGTTGAAGCAGAATGCAGAAGGAGCCAACCCACAGACATGGGGGGGGGAACCACAGCATTTTTTGCACATGTTCCCTAAAACCGGAAATCTCAGAAATCAGGAGATTTGGGCAGCTCAAATGATTTATAAAGATTTATTACAAGCTTAAGCTCTCTACAAAAATCTGAGCTACTAACAGTCAAGGGAAATGAGTGGGAATTAAGAAGGCATTCAAGGTGGGCACCCAGGAACTCCTGATTTATGATGTTATTGACCCCTCCCTCAAGCTCAGCATGGTCTTCTCTTACAGAAAATCCAGAAACAAGGAGAATACAATCAAGATGCCTTGGTTATTCCCTCTGCAGTGAAAAATGTTCTGGATAATGTTTACATCATTAGCTCCTTTTTTCTCTCTTTCTCTACAGAAGACCATGATGACAGAAGAAAGCAGGAAGTGACCGAAGATCTGCAGTCACTAGTGCATTATGTGACGACATTCTGACTAACAGACAGCAGCACACCATGAAGTGCAAAATAGGGAGGGGGAGGGGAGGGCAATTAAGGGATTTGACTGATTCTTTATATTTGTTTCTCTTCTCCTGTTCAGTTGGTTTGGTAGATGACATGAAGCTTCTCTACTATGAATTGTAGAGTCTTGATTTAGATTTCTTTGCCTCATTCCTATCTGTTCTGCCTCTCCTTTTGAAACCCTACATCCCTATTCTTCTGCATATATATTGTTAGCTTCTAAATACTATCTCTCAGTTGCAATTCCTCTTCAAGGCAACATAGGCAAAGGATGTTTTAAGCATTGTCCTTCAAGAGTCTGAGGGTTTCTTTGGAGTGATCACAAAGCATTCACATCTGTCATTACGTCCATCAAGGAAAGATGCTGGCAGTACTAGTATCCTTTGATATGTTGGTAAAGTCACCTTGCCAATGCTAGCACATAAACATTTCAGCTTGTTAGACTTTTTCTAAAGCCAGTATAACTACAAGAATTAAGGGTGAATAGACACTTTACTGTGAATAAAGATTTGAGGGTTACTAATGTCAAACATTATAACCTCTCCATTGGGGACTGACAAAAACAATTCCAGTCACATGGCTGATACCCCATGCAGAGATTCTCTATGCAAACTAGAAGCTGAAAAGCACTTCTAAATGGAGATTGTCCATAATCAAATAAATAAATATAGATTACAACTCCTGCACAAAGTGCTATTCAGCCATTTCCAGATCAGCCCTAATGACATTTGAATTAGCCCTCAGATTTTTTTAACTCAGACCCAGGAGGATAACTAAGTTGTCCACAGACAGAATGCAAATGTGTGTTATGGAAAATACATCTCTCAATGAAGAAGAGTCACAGTACCGAAGAAAGGGTTATCCATGTTCAGGAGAAGAACTTTCTTTGTCTGCAAAATCAGGACATGGATTTCTTTTTTCCTGCTTGTAAGCATCTCAAGAGTTGGAGTATCTCTAACAGGTTAACTTTTTCATAGGACAAACAATCCCCACAATTAGCCAATTTCTTGCAAATCTACTCATGGCACGAAACCTTTTATCTATCCTAATGGTATTTCTCCACAGCTCAATTCTGCATTGTCTACTAATAGGTGAGCACCTCTGGAGTATTTGGACATGTCTAAAGTACCTATTAATTCTAGTGCCCTCTGGGTAAGAGGGATTGCAGATACTCTGCATCTAGCACACACAGTATATAATATGGCTTGTGGCTTTAACAATTTCATGCCTACTCTTGTTACATTTTCAACTGCATATGCGTACTTTTTAAATACATAAAATGCAATTAACAGATATTGGTGATGAATGTTGTACCATATGTCATCTGTTTTGCTAGCAAATGCTGGGCTCGACTGAAAAACAAAATTTTGCATTCATTTTTCAACTACATTGTAAATTAAACTGATACCCTACTTGCAAGATTGAAAGAATACTCAGCATGGGTCCAAAGGCTTGATATTCTGTAAACTAGTTTCCAACTGCTGTTAAAAACAATTACAGGAATGTTCTTCTGTATTATGAGATGCTGGTTTTGCGTAATTATGCATATGTACCATCTTCCAAATTTTTGAAAATAATTCCAAATATAACAAAGGTGTATGCACATGAAATTTACCAGCCTTGCTTACTTGTAAATATCTCCAACACAAATCTCAGATAAATAGTAACCATTGTTTATGCTTACACTAGAACACCCAAATATGAATTAGTTCATGATATATAATTTGTAGAAAGATCAAAAAATGAAAATTGGTTTCAAATAGATACATAACTTTGTTGCCTTATGAGCAATATTTATGTATTCAAAAACCATTGCATTCTAAAAATATGATACTTTCAACTATTAATTTCTCTTCTCTTTTTGAACCATTCATTACATTGGTGACCTGAAAGATTCCTTTTAGTTATCACATAAGCACAGTATCATCCAGATTAATATGAATTTCAATTTCAATGAAATATATAAAATATTTGGTTATGCCTATATCGATACCATCTGATATTTTTGATATGCTTACTATTTAGTCCCCCATATATCCATGGAGCACACGTGCCTCTTTTCTTCTCCATTCCTGCTTGATGGTTTCTATTTCCCTCTAGTTCTCCTTGTTACTGAGCTGTCATTTCTGTTTCAGCTTACTGTGATTCAAAGATTTAGTTAGCCATCCAACATGAATTATCACAATTCGACAAAAGCAACAAAATCAAAACAAGTGAGGCAATCTTCGTTGTGTGGGTCTCCTTGCCCAATCTGAATCACGAATGGAAAGAGATTTTTTTAAAATAATAATAATAATAATCCACTACAATATGTGATACATGATGATAGGGTTTAAAAAGAATTGTAGCCTGGATTCCTCTGCATGCAAATTTGGGGAAAGAAATCATCCTTCTTTAAAAAAAAATATATATCTGCAGGACGAGTCAGGAGCCGCTATTATAAACTTTACAAGGTGGCCAAGAGGCCTTTTCCAAGCTTGTTTTAATCCTTTCAGACTTCAGACATGCTTTCAGCTTCACTGAGCACTTTGAAGTAAGAAAACTTTTCTATCCCACTTCTGGAATTTTATGAGACGTGGTCATAAAATATTGCGTGGTCACATGGTTGCTCCTGGGAATGCCAAGAAAGAGGCCCCAAGCTGCTGCTAGCATTGGAGGGCATGTGTGTGTGGAGCCTCTCTTGATGTTGGAAAAGAGAAAAGGAATATTTTGGCCACCTTGTAAAGCTTATATCTCTGTGTGTCTCCCAACCCAATCTGGCACAATCTATACGGATTTCTAAAATAAACATTGGAACAAAAATTTGCCTGTAGAATTGTGTTTCAAAAAGTAAACAGTTACAGAGGCCAGATCACTTGTGGTCCCCTAATCCCAATATATTTCGGGTGGTGAAGATGACTTTCTTCACCGTTTCACATCTAGGCACAAAACAACTTGCTTTGGGGTGCAATAGCAAAGCATGAAGCAAAGATTAAACACTTCAAAGAGGAAAGTGGCAGGATTAGTCCTGCTAACTATGCCTCCCTGGGTTGAAGGGGCTTACTTGTATTGAAATGTGCCAATACAACAGACGGGTTTCAGACTGAGTTCATGATGTTCTCATAGGGCCTGTGTGTAGTTAGGTAAACCATATGTGCATTAATTAAATTCTCATTTTCTTTTAGCTTGTGTTACATAGGAACAAGTGTATGGATTCTGAGTTGAAGTTGTTTGAGCATTAGATACTAGGGAAACCCTTAAACAGGAAATTGAAGGTTCAACCACCCTTCTTCTGCTTCTATCATCCATTAGATAATGGGTGAGGTTTTTTTTTCTTCCTAGTGTTTTCTTCCAAGTGCAGGGCCTGCTTTTCTTGGATAATGGATGTTGTTTAGCAAATGTGCCTTTGGCTATTTACACATAAAGGCAAAGGATGCACAGTACGTTCTTGAATTGATCTCATTCTCTAAGTGGGCTGAACTGAGATAGGTAGTTTCTTCCTACTGAGTTGTTCACTGGCTCTTTTTACTGGGTATTATCTGCACTGGGTGGCAGTAAATCTCCATCATTTCAAACAGATTATTTCTCCCAACCCTAATATTTTGAGGTATACAAAAAATATCCACTAACCCTATAGGTTTTCCCCAAAAAAAGTCTTGCAAGGAATGTATTAATACTCTGTTCTTGGAAATGACACCAGCTGAAAGATACTACTTATTCTTAAAGATTAGGATATGGTCTGATAAAGCATCATCATAATTTGCTTTTTCACTCCCTAATCTCCTTAACCACTGTGGTAATTAAGTTTTAGAAAGGAGCAGAAAGGAGGGTATTAATGAGGCAAGAAGAGAGAAATAAGCAGTCACACAGAAAACAGCTAAAACTTTGACTAAATGCTAATGATCTCAGAAAAAATGAGCGAGCAAAATATTCCGATCAGAGACATTTTCCTATATTTGACTGTCGCTATCTTTTCTGACTTCTTCACTGTTCCAACATCTTCACTTTGGTTCTCATTGATAGTGATGCTTCTCTCAGAACTAAATGCTTTACCTCACTACCCTATCACCAAGAATGAAGTAAAGAGAGGACTCTTGGATTGTTGAAGGTGAAAAGATCTGATGACATCTCAGCTGTCTGATTTCCAACCCGACTGTATAAATCATTATTTTTCTCACTTAGAAGTCTAGGCTTGGAGAAGGTTGCTTGCATACAATCAACCAGGTAGATAATATTATTCACTTACTTTCTTTTGGCTAGTCCTACCGAGACATGCTCTAATAGCAATTAGAATCAGTTTTGTTACAACGTAGGGATGCCTGGACAGTACATTCGGAATGGTGTGGATTTTTATATTAACAACACAAATTTACAGACAGTTAAAGAGTACAAACTCTACCCCGTGTCCTCCATAGCCACTTTCATAGATTAAAGGTTTGCTCCCAAAGAGGAGACTTTGCATTATTTTGAGATACCTGTTTAATATACTCCTTCTACACTGATGTTCTGCTGTAGCAATTCTTCTGGTACCAGACTCGCCTCTTTTTCATGAAAACATACAGAATAGGCAACTGATACATTATTTTCCATTAATATTAGGCAATATATTGTTCAATGCAGCTAATTGTATTTCTTCTCCCAAACAATGACTCCCCCCTCTTTTATGAATTAACATTGTTCAGTTTACAGATTTGATTTGAACAAAATACATTGTCTCTATATGCAGCGCATGTCTGCTTTGCTTTTAAAATGACAAAGTTAGCCAAATATGTTGGATATATTTTCTTGGGAAATAGGGTTTTTGTGACATTTGTGATATAAAGAAAGTCAGAAAAATGTAATTTTCTTGATCAAAAATAAGTTTTTACTTCAATGCAAATAACTGTAGTACCTTGCTTGCAAAATATCTTCTAAGAAATAATACAGACTTCTACATAGGGTTAATACAAGGCTCTTTTGTTAATCTGCCATTTAAATGCTGGACTTGCTGATGAATCTTTTTTCCCCCTTTTGTCTGTGCCATGCATCACTAAAAACACTAACAAACAATGCCTTCATACTAAAATGTTTGTTTAAAAGCAAAATAAGAATAAACCTTGAAACTGAATTGTTTGCATGTTTCCCATATTTGCAAAATGTGCGTTGCATGGAGTATTGAATATGGATTTCTACAGTTGATTGATATTTCCGGGAAGAAACAAAGGCTATGTGCATGGGATGATCCTGTAAATGATTCAGACATTGGAGAAATAATGAAATTTATAGAAGAAAGAATGAAAAAGCAAAGCTTACTAGACAATGCACTCATTTTGCAGGCAGTTTTAGCTATGCCATAGCTGATTTTACTAGCTCTATAATATCGGTGACCTTGAGATCACTGAAAGGTGGGCCAAAATAATACAATATTGCCCTACAAAATACTTGTCATCTTTACAGATAGTCCTCAACTTACAAGCATTCGTTTAGTTACTATTCACAGCTACACTGGTCCTTACAACTGATCCTCTCACAACTGTAGCAGCATCCCTGCAGTCATGTGTATTTGTCTGTCTCTGTCTGCCTGCCTGCCTGCCTGCCTGCCTGCCTCTCTGTCTCTGTCTCTCTCTCTCTGTCTCTCTGTCTCTCTCTCTCTCTCTGTTTGTGTGTGTGTGTGTGTGTGTGTGTGTGTGTGTGTTTTCAATCACTTGAGATAGAAGGATTCAGCCCCGGTTCCCAAATAGGTAATTTGATCTGTTTGGGATGTGAGAATGAACCTCTTCAGGCTTAATAACTACCTATAAAAGGCCTTATGAATGTATTTATGTATTTATTTATTCGAGGCATTTATTTCTATGGCTTCCCATCTCATATACATGACTGTGGGCGGTCAACAATTAAAATAGAGTGAAAACAATAAAACAACCGCATCTAAAACAGAAATAGTATGAAATAGCAGCTGAGAACATAACGCTATAAACTTACCACAAAAATGGGCTCAGCCATACTATCAGGGTCCCAGCTTGATGGCAAAACCAGGTTTTTAGTTATTAGAGTGTCCGATAGACTTGACTCAGTTGAAGGCGTATGTCTTTCTCTGTGAAATAGCCAATGAACTGCTGGAGTTTGTGTATAACAAAGTGATGGACAGGAGCACTTTGGACAACATAACAGGAAAAAGTGTATTTTAGAGGCAAAGCAGAAAAATATACTCTAAAGTGACTTCAGTTAGGATTAATAGAGGATAAATATGACGACAAATTATACATTGTAAAGATTGCTTGGAGATGGGAGATACTTCCAATGTAATCTACTGGATACCCTGCATGGATTGCCCCTGTGACTATGTAGGACAGACAGGGAGGAAACTAACCACCAGGTTGCAAGAACACAAGCAAGCAGTCAGATGAGGGGACCCGAACTCATTGGTAGCCTCACTCTGCTATGAACAAAGACATACATTCAATTTTGCAGCTACTAAGATTGTTGGATGAGCAGGCACAAAAACAGCCAGGGAAATGATTGAAGCCTGGGAAAAGGACTCCTCTTCAGTCAACAAGAGTGCTCATTTACCATCATACTTCATCAAGTACTTAGGAGGTGAGGGCTTGGCAGCACAAGGAAACAACAGCCAATGACTTAATAGCTGGCCATCAACACCAAATCAACCAACAAAAAGCCACACCCAACCAGGCACAATATAAATACTGTGCATAGAACAGCCCAAAGCACACACACTGTGCTAGAGAAAAGTTCCCTAAAGATGGGCTCCAGCACGAGTCTGAAAGCTTGGAAGACTAAACCTCTAGTCACGATGACAGACCCAGATTGGATCCTGCAATAAAGTTGGAAACATTGCTATCTTTTCTGATGATGGGGCAACAGAGTAATTGGGATACATCCTATAATACAGGAGTGCAGAAAACCTCCTCCATTATTATCTGAGAAGGTTTTTTGTCAACTTGTCTTAGTCCTGTGCCCCTGCAATCTCCTTCAGACGACTTTTTCGGTCTCTTCAGATTGGAAGAGAATGGAAGCAGAAAGAAAGAATTTCTCTGGCTGGCCGATAGAGTTTCACCTGCAGCAGGGGTAGGCAACCTTGGCTCTTTTATAACTCGAGGACCTCAACTCCCAGAATTCCTGAGCCAGCCATGCTGGCTCAGGAATTCTGGGATTTGAAGTCCACGAGTCATAAAAGAGCCAAGTTGCCTACCCCTGACCTGCAGAATGGCATGATTGGATGCAACCCATCCGTCTCTGCATTAGCAGCCTGCTGAGGCACAGCGAAAAGAACAAGCTGCACATTGGATTGGGGGACAACCTGTCGCAACTGTTTCCCTCAGCATTTACAGTCCCTTCCCAGAGGGTAAAATGATAAGCACATGGCTTCTACAGAGCTGTGGAGAAAGCAAAAGTTGTGCAAAATTAAAACTATTTGGAAAAATACAGTTCTGGATTTGGTTCATGCAGCTATCCATTGTTCATGCAAATAGTGGGATGGTGATGCAGATGCGGATAGGGAACCCAGCTGTTATTTTTTATGCATTGACATGTTTTGTATGTTTTTCCCTTTGTTTGTTTTGCTTTTGCTTGACCATTTTCCCCCTGAATCATGAATTTATTACAACTAAAACTGCAAAGGCAACGAAAACCCAGAAGGCCAAATATGATTAAATAAATAGTAATATAATAAACAGAATGTATTTAAACTGGAATACTGCATCCAGTTTTGGTCACCACGATGTAAAAAAGATGTTGAGACTCTAGAAAGAGTGCAGAGAAGAGCAACAAAGATGATTAGGGGACTGGAGGCTAAAACATATAAAGAACGGTTGCTGGAATTGGGTATGTCCAGTCTAATGAAGAGAAGGACAAGGGGTCTCATGAGAGTAGTATTCCAATATCTCAGGGGCTGCCACAAAGAAGAGGGAGTCAAGCTATTCTCCAAAGCACCTGAAGGCAGGACAAGAAGCAATGGGTGGAAACTAATCAAGGAGAGAAGCAACCTAGAACTAAGAAGAAATCTCCTAACAGTGAGAACAATTAATCAGTGGAACGACTTGCCTCCAGAAGTTGTGAATGCTCCATCACTAGAGATTTTTAAGAAGAGATTGGCCAACCATTTGTCTGAAATGGTATAGGATTTCCTACCTGAGCAGGAGGTTGGATTAGAAGACCTCCAAGGTCCCTTCCAGCTCTGTTATTCTGTATCCATACTCACTCCAAAGGTGCACTGTTTCTTTGACTTCTTACAGTAAATATTCAGCAACAATCCTGTGTAAACAGTGTAGCAACTGAATCTAACCCATGTACAAAATGGAATAAATGGGGCAGACCATGGCTTGACTTATTCACATCAGCTTAATCTATAATGTGAGCCTATGTTTGGCTTGGTATAACGTAGGCAACCAAGCATTGTGCAAGATGGTTCATTCAACAAACTGTGATTAAAATACAGGCAGGATAGCACACTGCATGATCCCAACCCTCTAATATTTTCCTTTATATTTCCCCATGGAGAGCGTTGAAAGATTAGCCAATAAAAAAAAAAATCCAAACATTCTTGAATTGTCTTCATTATCTGAGCTTCAGAGGCCAGATCAAAAGCAAGGACGGCGTTAACCTGTAGGTAAAGCAGACTCGGCCTCCGCTGTCCTTGTAAAGAAATAATCTTCACAGATTTTCATTTGTAGTGGCTTTGTCCCATTCTTTAAAAACCCAGATCAGAAGGTCAGCTTGGTTGTTAGAAAGAATTCTACTCAGCCTGCAGGGCGTCTGATACTGCTTTGACTGTTCTACCCATGTCTTTTCCTGCATAGAAAATTCTCAGCAGTACAGGTATTAACTTTCACAGCCCAATTTGCAATTGAAAATACTGCCAAGGCAGGAATCATTTTCTTGTGAATCAGTGACAACAGGAGCATTATTCTGATTACTGAGGCTACAATGTGGCTGAACAGAATATTTGGGATTTGGCTCACTTAGTATGACCCATTGGGCAATATCTTGACTAGGGATCCATGCCCCTCTCCAAGCCCCTTCTTTCCATCTCTCAGAATAACAGAATAACAGAGTTGGAAGGGACCTTGGAGGTCTTCTAGTCCAACTCCCTGCTCAGGCAGGAAACCTTGTACTATTTCATCAAATGGTTGTCCAATCTCTTCTTAAAAACCTCCAGTGTTGGAAACCCATACCTTCTGAAGGCAATTCATTCCACTAGTTAATTGTTCTAAACTGTCAGGAAATTTCTCCATAGTTCTAGGTTGCTTCTCTCCTTGATTAATTTCCATCCATTGCTTCTTGTCCTGCCTTCAGGCACTTTGGAGAATAGCTTGACTCCTTCTTCTCTGTGGCAACCCCTGAGATATTGGAACTGATATCATGTCAACCCAGTCCTTCTTTTCATTAAACTAGACATACCCAATGCCTGCAATCGTTCTTCATATGTTTTAGCTTCAGACTTCAACCTTCCTTACACTTTGGTGTATTAGGGTAGTGTCCCCTCATTTGGAGATAGATATAATATGAAAGCTCTTAGGTAACAGACATAACATTACATTACACACACAAAAAAGTATGATATTAAAACATGGATTTGTTTGGTTTTGAACCAGCCAGCTTTTCTACACTATTTTAGCTCTGCTGAGAAAAAAGAAAGTATAGATCCTATTAGATTGGAAGAAGATGGAAATAAGAGATTATTTTATTTTAAAGCTGCTTATCATGCCTAAAGGTACATGTGTTTTATCCTTCATCCTTGTTATAGAGACATTTAACTTCACTGTGCATGTATTATGCATGTGTGCATATGCAATACACAAAAATGGACCCACAACAGTATATATGCGAAGGAAATTTGCCCACAAGAAATCAAGCGATTGGTCATTTCTTTCCTGGAACAAGAAGATGGGCGGGCGCAGCAGGAATCATCCAACGAGAGGTCAGAGTAGCCTTTTGTCTGGACTGAACACTTTCCAAGTTGCTTCCAGGATGTTGTTAGGCCATTTTTGGGTCAAGCTACTCTGAATTTAGCACAGACGCCATTTAAATGGCAAGTGTGGATAGCTTTTTGGCATAGGGCACACTGGCTATGCAGATATATGACTCTGCATTTCAACTCATTCTAAACTCTCAGCTTTTAACTGAGAGAACTGAATTCCCAATTGGAATTCAGCTTAACCCATCCTTTTCTGTGACACAGTTGCTTTTTTCTTCACCATTCAGGGGTTCCCCTGATCTGCTTCACAGCATTATTGCCTCTGACTGCATATTGCATGAGGCCGTGCTGATAGAAAGGTATTCCATCGCTTTGATTACCTACCGTATGAAATTTCAAAATCCAGTTTGCCCAGCTCAGTAACATCATCAGCACTTCAGATCAGAATAAAGTTAATATTCAGTTCATGATAAGCTTACCTCACAGGGATCTCAATTAGTCTACCTTTGGGGAGGGGCAAATCAGAATCATATTGATTGTACTTGCCCTTATCCAGAGAAAGCATGGCTCTGACAGGCATCAGAGAGATGATGACTTTTTCAGGATTACCTCTCCTGTGGAAATAGGTCCTTGGTCCTGTCCCACATGGTCTGTGCAAATCCCCAAACTGTCACCACATGTAACCTGCAGCTGCTCTTTTGTTTTATGGTTTCTTTGCAGTAGGAGAAACTGGCAAGTCCCAGTCCTAACTGAAACCCCCAAAGATGGTGACAGAGGTTTAAATCTTGACATGCTTTGCCACGACACAGTTCTTCACTTGCACAGAAATTCAATGGAGCTTAGCGATGACCACCATTCACATACATAGGGATGTGCAAAGAACTTTAGGGCAGTGTATGCTTTTAGAATAAAATATGTCAAAATGAATATATATTGGGAGGGAGATGGAGGGAGGGAGAGAGAGAGAGAAAGAGAAAGAGAAAGAGAAAGAAAGAGAGAGAGAGGTCTCCCAAATAAACATGACAGCAGTATTCCAATATCTCAGGGGTTGCCCAAAGAAGAGAGTGTCAAGCTATTTACCAAAGCACCAGAAGGCTGAAAACTAATCAAGGAGAGACGCAACCAGGAACTAAGGAGATATTTCCTAACTGTGAGAACAATTAACCGGTGGAACAGCTTGCCTTCGGAAATTGTGGGTGCTCCATCACTGGAGGCTTTTAAGAAAAGACTGGACAGTCACTTGTCTGGAATGCTATAGGGTCTCCTGTTAGAAGACCTCCAAGGTCTGTCCAACTCTGTTATTCTGTTAAAACATGAAATGGATTTATAAATGTTGCCAGTGTGTTTGCACGCCCCCCCTGATCCAAAGAGGTTTCTTTTTTCCCCTGCTTCAGCAGGAGGCAGGAATTGAAACTTCCTGCTTTTGCTGGGAGACTCCCTCAGGGATGCTTATCAAGAGATAGCTTATTACCGAGAACTTTCTGTAACCTGGAAACTTCCCCAAAATAACAACTAATTCCACCTGTCTGTTAAACCACAACAATAACTCATTCATTAGTCACCAAGAATCGCCCTTGTAGTGTAAAAAAAGAAAAGAAAAGAAAAGAAAGAAGAAGGAATCCTCTAGCAACATTTCTCCTCCTTTCAAATAAATAAATAAATGATCATGAGAACGATAAGATGAGATAAGGCAGAGCATGACTTCCCGGCACAAACTCAGTCTTCCTACTCAGAGTTTGTTTTTCAGGATAATCAATCCAGCCAAATGGTGAGTCCGGAAAGACAAAGAAAAGGTCACTGGATACATTTAACACTTTTTATACTGCAGTCCCATCACCTAATTAAAGGCCACTTCAAAGTAGAAAATGCTTTAGGTTTTATGCCTGGGTAGTTTCTGATGAATCTTTTTCTAAAGACATCCCTGTTCCTACTTTTGCACATTTTAAATGTACTTTTCATAGCCAGGTGAAATCAGAATTATCTTCTGAAGTAAACATCTGAGAAACTTAGGGCTAACCATGTAGGCTGCAAAAATCTGGACCACTGTTGGAAACAATATAATGCAAAAGAGCCTAACTCTTTGCTGCCATCTTGTGGTCATCCAGTTTTCTGCAAACCAGATCAGGTTTGCAAATAGATTTAAAAATAATATTTTCTCCATTTATAACTGGGTTTTTTTTTTAGCTTGTTTTAACTTGTTTCTCCATCTATATAAGACCTTTCCTCCAGTATGGAAACCTAGCGTGTCCTCCAGGTTTGCAAAATCAAATTTTGCTGACCCTTTGCAACCCAATTCTAAATTATCTGTTTATTTAAGTGTAGTTTTTTTTCTTGTACTCCCTTATATTTAAATAAACAACAATGCTATTCTCTGTAAGCATTGCTGAGAGAGATGGGTGCTAACTAAATTAAGCAATAATTGATTTAGGAATAATCTGTTATGTCAGCCTTTCAAAATGAAAAATATCAATGCAGTAAATCAGAACATATGGATGTTTCTTAAGATAAAAATAACATAGTGAGTCACAAGGAATCAAGTAAGAATGAGATTCTTAAACTTTGTAATACTAAATTTTCAAATATGATTGACTTTTCTCAATATAAAATTTTTATTGTTTTCATCATAGAAAAAAAAAAGAAATACATCACAGATATTACACAATGTTATATCCCATCCCCCCGCCCCCCGGACTTCCCAAACCAAACCTAGGCAAATATTCAAATACAAGTAAACAAATATTAATATCTCTAACTCCAAACTCTAAACTTAAACAATCCATCTCCTCCGTATTAA
>NW_015386121.1:914094-920709 GCF_001527695.2 Protobothrops mucrosquamatus | reverse complement strand
TGAAAATATTTTCCCCATGATATTTTTACTGTTACTGATATAGTATACTGTTAGATAATTAGAAGTTTAAAGGCTGTACTAGTTAAAAAATATCAGTACAATCCTCAATATCAGATTCAGTTCTGCTTAGAACTGAATTGATTGATATTACATTATGCTCAGTCCTTCAGAACAGATATATCTACTCATAAAGTTGCAGATGAGATTTTCATTCATAAACTATAATTATGTACTTCAAGTTCTATTAAAAAGGAATTATTAGAAATTACATTCTTCATTAGGTATTTAAGTCCCAATATTTTCCATGCAATTAGAGGGACTAAGCAGCTAAGTCACAACCTCACATTTCTTGCTTTGTCTGGACAAGCTAGCTGTCCAGAAAATTCAGAATGGATTGTGGGGCTTTGTGTATGCAAAAGCTGTTTTCCATCATAACAGCTCCAGGGTTTTCTTCTTGCTCTGCCTGGATAATCAGGAACAATGCACAGTTTTGACTTAGCTGCATGGGTGTCCACTGGGGAAGTCAAAAAGTCAAAGTTATGCCTATGCAATCAAAAGTCCATCCCTTTTGTTAATTTGTTAATGTCCCATCCACATACCAAGGAATGGGACTCTGATGGCACAATCACATCTGCTCTCTTGATTGTTTTGACATGCCCTCTGTCTAAAGGGTGTAAATTGTCCTCGCTCAGCTGCATTAATATGTGCAACAATTTAACAACACAACTGTTTTCATAAGCAGGACTAGTCTGACTAGATATCACACTTGCAGAAAATGCTCTTTCTCTCTGTTTAATTCTTACTTTGGAAAGAGATTTGCAAGCAACACCAGGTTTAATTAGTACACGTAGGTTTAGAAACAATATGTTTATCGACACTCATACCTAATTGGGGAGAAAGTGTGGTGAGATAAACACCAGATGCCTGGAGATAGTGAAAGCTCTTGGCTGCCCTTCCAGCTGCAGAAGATCTGGGCCTATAAAATCAGCATTTGTCCAGCCATGGGAGCAATAACTCATCCCACTAAATTCATTTGCTCCTGGACCTTCCTTCCCAGCTCATCACTCTTGCATGGCTGAACTAAGAAGATTATAATTATTTGATGAGACAGAAAGTTTAACTAACCAAAGTATTATCTTTCTATTGCCAGATTTTCTACCTTTCTCAACTATTCCCTCTCCATGACAGAAGATGAATCTAATGGTAATTTGCTGTTTTGGCATCTGTGTTCTGGGAAATCAAATAAATACAGCTGAAGGCAGCATTGTTGGGGTGAATGGGAAGACATGAAGCAGTTTAAGAAAGAATTGGGTACATTTCAATAACTGGAAGGGGGAGGAATGGTCCTGAACCCTCTCTGATTTAGCAAAGGTACCTCTTCAATCAGTCCAACTATTTTGTAGACTTCGAGTAATAGTTATAAATTCTACTCTAATAAATGAATGAACTGAACCACAATGATTGCAGCTGAAAGGTGATTGTGTTTTATAGAAGGTAAACTTCTGAACAGAGAAAAAAATGCTTTGACAGGCTTGTTACATTGTCAAGAATGTAAGGGATACGGAAGAAATGTGCTAAACCTAGTTGAAAAAGGAATCAAAAGGGCTTGTCAGTGATTGCATATATATTTTTTCATACTAGAAGAGAGTTCTTGTATCAGAGGAGAAATTGAGAAAATGCTCATAAGCCTACAGATCACAGATTTTAAATGTGCCTCAAGCAAAAAGGCAAAAAATCCTGGGTCCAAATCTAAGCCAACTTGTGAATAGACACGCTGGCTGGCTGCTTAGGGAGGAAAGTAGTTTTTTTTTATTTGACAGCTTAATGTGGAGCAGAGCAATTGAAGGTAAACTATAAAGTTAGAAAGCTGAGAGTAGGAGTACTTATAGTAATGATAGGCTTTGATCATGAGGTAATAGACTTTGATGTAGGGCATTTTAGATGTGTAAATTAAGACATTTTTGTTCCAGGGATCTGTAAAGTTCAGAGAGGAAGATTGTCCCATACCCTGTGGGGCTTGTATGTAATAATAATAATAATAATAATAATAATAATAATAATAATAATAATAATAATAATAATAATAATAATAATAATAATAATAATAATAATAATAAAGTTGGAAGGGACCATGGAGGTCATCGAGCCCAACCCCCTGCTCAGGCAGGAACCCTACACCATTTCAGACAAATGGCTGTCCAGTCTCTTCTTAAAAACTTCCAGTGTTGGAGCATTCACCGCTTCTGGAGGCAGGTTGTTCCATTGGTTAATTGTTCTAACTGTCAGGAAGTTTCTCCTTAGTTCTGGGTTGCTTCTCTCCTTGATTAGTTTCCATCCATTGCTTCCTGTCCTGCCTTCAGGTGCTTTGGAGAATAGCTTGACACCCTCTTCTTTGTGGCAGCCCCTGAGATATTGGAACGCTGCTCTCATGTACCCCCTCGTCCTTCTCTTCGTTAAACTAGACATACCCAATTCCAGCAACCGTTCCTTATATGTTTTAGCCTCCAGTCCCCTAATCATCTTTGTTGCTCTTCTCTGTACTCTTTCTAGAGTCTCAGCATCTTTTTTACATCGCGGTGACTTACTAAGGCATTGTAAAGTGGTATTAATACTTCACGTGATCTTGATTCTATCCCTCTGTTAATGCAGCCCAGCACTGTGTTGGCTTTTTTGGCAGCTGCAGCACACTGCTGGCTCATATTTAAGTGATTGTCCACTGGGACTCTGAGATCCCTCTCACAGTTACTACTATTGAGCAAGGTACCCCCTATACTATACCTGTACATTTGGTTTTTCTTGCCTAAATGTAGAACCTTACTTTTTTTACCATTGAATTTCATTTTGTTAGATAGCACCCAGTGTTCAAGTCTGTCCAGGTCCTCCTGTATTTTAAGCCTGTATTTTGAAGTGTTGGCTATTCCTGCCAGCTTGGTGTCATCCGCAAATTTGATGAGTTCCCCATCTATCCCCTCGTCCAAATCATTGATGAAGATGTTGAAGAGCACTTTTATGAGGGACTCTGATTGGGGTACAAGACTGTGATAAACGACTTATCTTGAGTGGGTCCTCTTTTATGTTTGTTTGGTGGTGCCAGTCCAAGTGTCAAATGCCAGCAGAGAAACTTTAAGTGGCTTCTTTGTATTCTGATTTTGAGGCTTGCTTGACAGATCAGAGGTGGCCAGGGCCGCTAAAAGGGGAGAGGGCATCACAAGATCTTCCAACAAGGTTAATCTAAGATTCAGAAAATACCAAGACTGTTATTGTGAGAGAATACAACAAGAGAGATAAATAGAAGAAACATAAACAAAATATAACCTGCATTCATAATACATTGTAAAGAAGGTTATCAATAAACCTAGTTTGTTTTTAAAGATCCAGACAATGCATCAAAGTATATCTCAAAGGTGCTTTTTCACGAGGCAACTGGACTTTCTTGTTTTTTTCTTTGAAGACATTTTGCTTCTCATCCAAGAAGCTTCTTCAGCTCTGACTGGATGGTCGGGAATGGAAGGATTTATACTCCTTGCAGACAGCTGGTCATTTGCATTCTTTTAGAGAGTGGTTGAGGCCACCTGGAGGTTTATCTGTGTCCTCAGGGTCACCTGAGTAGTCCAAATGGGTTTGGAGCCTTCTTGGAACTGCTAGCAGACCCTGCTAGCAAGGAATATACTCATATGTTTAGGGATAGAAGAGATATGTGGTTAAGTTTTCCACATAGAGAGAAGGATAGCATGACTTCAAAAAGGAGCTATTCTAGCTGCAACAACTTTTTTCTCCTATTTATTGCTCACCCAACAGTAGCCATATATGAGAGAACTGAGGTGAGGAGTGAGTCCAGAAGGAGTAGAGGAAACCCCCCTCCCCCATGGTTCTGACCCTGATTATGGCTCTTATGTTTTGATACATTTTTAAATAATATTGTTATTTCTTAAACCATTTGTTAAAGAAAATTAGGAAGTACGGAACGGCTAGTCAAACCAAAGGTAAGTGAGATATTAGCCAATGTGGGCTGCTTATCTCATAGAGGTCGAGGAGGAGGAGGAGGAGGAGATGTGTGGGATGATGTCATCACAAAAATGCTATTAGCTCACTGTGTTGGCTAGAGAAAATGGGAGTTGTAGTGCAACTCAATTACAGAACATTATGCTTGGAACAGTTGCCTTTGGTGGTTATAATAGAGCTTCACTGGATGTTTAAAAAGTGCTTTCATGGCTGAGAAAGAAAAAAATGTGCATCCTGTTTTAGAACTTCTGGGATTGGACTCTGGTGAATAAACAATCTGCTCAAGGAAGTAAAAGCAAAAATAAGAAAAAAATAAGTAGGGTTTTTGAAGAGTAAAATCTATAGTAGCAGTGCTTTCTGCTGATCAGAAGAGTGCCATATTCAACTGAAGGAAGAGTGCAAAAATCGTCAATTCTTCACAAATCTTAAAAGAGATTTAGCACAGTTTCCTCTCTATTATACTTTTTATTAGTAGATGACTCAAGAAAGCCTTCTTGCTTTCATCATAAGCATAGCTCCTTAAATTAAGCAGACAATGCTTAAATTAAAACAGACAATGGGGGCTTTCTTGTGAGATCTTAAAAACTAACAAATGTGTTAGGCCATCATAAAATTGTTGGACTTCAAAGCGTGCAAGCAGCTCTTTGTTGCAGCAGACAAACAGCATTCTCTCATCATAAATAGTTAAGACCACAAGGTTTGTGATGGAACTCCCATTTCAGTATCTAGTCTGAAGTGGTTGCTCTTCTGGCTCAATCTCTGAGGCCATCCTTGCTGAGAATCACTTAAAATCATCTTACATGGCAGAAATAAGGAGGATATGTGTAGGATGATCCCATTAGCCCACTGTATTGGCTAGAGAAAATGGGAGTATCAAATGAAGAAAAATGCACTCCAATCCCACCTAATTCCCTTCTCTGTTTATTAATTAATTAATACAACATCCCTTTGCCCATGCTTCCAAGGAATTCTGTGAGTTGATTATGGTGAATGGATCTGGTTAGATGTAGATTCATGTGCAAAATCTGTAAAATCATACAAAATCTTTAGCAGATGTTGGAAACATATTTGAAAACATGCCAAAATGTCTCATTTGGTGTCCTCGTTGATTGGCACATAGAGGGGATGTATGGATATCATGCTTTCTTAGGTCCTTTATTGCCAGTAGAACAAATCTTGTTCACTGCAAAAAAAAAATAAAAGGACATAAGGAAGATTGAATGAGAGTTGCACTATCTATTTACAGACCTAGGCAATGCAAAATTTATCATGGTAGCAACTTTACTAAAAAAAAAATGTAAACTGCAGCAGTTTAACAAAAGTAAATGACAAATGCTGTATGGGAATGGCATGTAGAACTCACAATGAATGATGGGGGGACTGATGGAAGTAAATACTGGGTGTCTGGAAATGTATACATTAGGTTGTTCATATTAACAGTTTTTTTTACAGTAAATTTCCCTCTAACTTTAGAAACCGACTTATAACTGCTGCTTGTAGTTAGCATGATAATTAGGACTATCATTTTGGGATTGCAATAATGTGATTGACCAGAAACTTCTAATTGCTAATTATTTGCTATTATCTGGAAATTTCAGCCCAGGTAATCCTAATCCTAACTCTATAATCATAATAAGCAGGGGCATCTGTAGGCAAGACAATGATATGTGCATGACAACATACCCTCCTTCATTCCTGGAAATATCTGGGCAGAGAGAATTGTGAAAGCAAAATATATTAGTTGGGATGTTTCTCATACTCTTTATTTCTACATCACTTTATATTACTACAAAATTTAAAGGGATTTGCAATCATAAGTTTTAGAAAACAACATGCAAACAATTACTTAAAACAGCAGAGAAATGACACATTCAATTTTAGAAGAAAGGGGAAGAAGAAAAAGAAAGATGAACTCAGTACTCGTCTAGGCAAGGACCAGATAAAGAGGCAAACAGTCAACAAGAGCCTACCAGATATCCTTGTTTGGACTCATGAACTTCAGAAGAGAAAATACTCAAAGTACAGGTACCATTACTGAGAAGTCCTGCCTGTGAGTAACCCACAAGAACTGTATTCCGTCACGGTGATTCAGTCAGACTCTAAGACAAAGGTATTTAGGAAATGTTGAAGTTCCTAACTGTTTATATATTTACATTTCAACAGCAAACATTGAAATCTGGTCACCTCTAATTAATTGGCAGCCAGTATCCTATATGGAAATCAAAACCTTACATTTTTTCAGTCAGTGGGGAGACAGCCTAGACAACAACATAAGGAAGGATTTGTCTCTTAATGGACCTTTGGGCCATGCTGTGGAGCCAGTTCAACAGCTGAGAGATGATACGCAGGAAAAATCAACCAAACATGGAAGCAAAAAAAGGATACTAGGTAGATTATGAGAAAAACTGTTTCCCATAATTCTTCTCCTCCTCCTCCTCCTCCTCCTCCTCCTCTTCTTCTTCTTCTTCTTCTTCTTCTTCTTCTTCTTCTTCTTCTTCTTCTTCTTCTTCTTCTTCTTCTTCTTCTTCTTCTTCTTCTTCTTCTTCTTCTTCTTCTTCTTCTTCTTCTTCTTCTTCTTCTTCTTCTTCTTCTTCTTATTCTTCTTTTTCTTCT
>NW_015386121.1:894028-912615 GCF_001527695.2 Protobothrops mucrosquamatus | reverse complement strand
TATTCTCAGTTCAGTGCAAGTGTTGGTTGCATGAAAGATGAGATGATAAAAAGATAATAATTTGTAAGGAATGGTTTTTTTATTTTTTTATTTTATTTTTTTTAAAAGTGACTTAGATTGTACAGAGAATTGATGATCTCTGGTGATCACATCTTAATAATAGAGGATCTCTGTTCTACTGAAGTGTTTTGCAAGCATTTAACTGCACTAATTATAGACCTATAATAAAAGACAATGTTGTTGTCCTTGTACCACAGAAGAGGAGACCCAAGATAAGTAATATGCAGTAGAAAGAAATTAATGCTACTCATAGTGTCAGCCCTTCAAAGTTGTCCAGATCAAGAAACCAACTCCACAAGAAGACTAGATCTATGTTTTATGGAGTCCCTGCAGATAAGAAGTCCAAAATTGACTATAATATGCTACAGTAAAAGCATATTTTAGTGGCTGCACAACCTCAGTGCATCCTCCTTAGCACAATAATGGAGCACTGGTAATATGGAATAAGAATAAATACAGAATTTCTATCTGTCAATCACACTTTCTGGGCATCAAAACCCTCCAAGTAACCAAAGACATTAGAAGACAGAATCTGCAATATTTTTCTCATTGATTTACTGTGAGAGGAGAAGCAATCAAAGGACTGAAGAGACATTTCAATTGGAATACATGGATGATCAATTTTTTTTTAAAGGAAGTGACCTAATATTCCTCTCCTATATCCATGAGTTCCCATAAGGCAGCACTGGCTGTGCATAGGATTGCCCTTGTATGTAATTCTTAAAGCTTAGATTCAAGAGCTGGCACTAGCAGCTGATTTAAAAAAAAGCCAGCTTTGAAAGACAAGTGAGCATTTAATATCTCCCCAAATATTTCTCCAGCTCACATCAAAGCTGAGCCGGAGAAAAATCCCTGAGATGCAATTAGAGATGCAATTCTAAACATTTCTAGAAGAAACACTTTTAGTAGTTTAGCTAGTTTTGAATACTTGTTTTTTCCACATTATTTTTGCTAATCAGTTTGTTAGCTGACTTGGATGCTGAATTGAATGCTGCTGGATTTGTACATTTTAGGGTTCTTCTGTTGTTATTCCAGCTTGATTTTTATGTAGCTTTCTGTTGTTTTATGATTGAGTTTTATTGTTTTGCTTTCATTTTACAATGTTTTTATTTCCTGAAAGCCACTTGGTGAATTTGTTGCAAGATTGACAGGTGGTGTACACTGCCTTGAAATAAATAGATGTGTTGGCAAGGCAGCCTCAAGTTGTTATCATTTAATGGCTGACTTCACAAAGCACAGAAAGCTGCAGTGTCATTTTATTGGTTATGGCTTTATACAGTGTGTGAACTCAGCCACTGAATTATGTTAATCATGGTTTATGGCTTAGCATATTATGCTAATACTGCTGATTCAATAAACCCATGGATAACAAAACCGTTACGTAGTTTGAGGCATGACCTGGATTTTCAGCACAATCCTAATCCATACAGAGAAATAATTACTACTGCAGTCAACAGACCTTACAACAAGTGGGACACAAGTTGAAAATACTACAAAAGCAGAATTGCAAAAACCTAACAGAGAGAGGGAGAAAGAAAGAAAAGCATATCGTCCTTTCACTTCTGAATGTGTATCCCAGAATCTGAATTTTTCTAACCTGGAATATTCCTCATATTTAACTAAGGGTTCTCTAAACTTGCTGATCTTATGAGCGTTGTGACTGTTGGAACTGTCTCAGGTTAATATGGAGAAGAAAGACCTAAATGCAATTCAGAGAGACACTGGTGTTGCCGCAGCTTTAATGGCATTTATAGGTCGGGAAGGGGGGCAATAAGAGATTTAGACTCTGTTGAAACAAGCTCTCTTCTGAATGGAGGCAGGATTTACAAGTTGTCTCAGTGTGTCCATTGTTCTGAGAATGACCGGCTTGCTCATAATGTCAGCAAGCAATTTGCTCTATGCGTTCCAATTATTTTATAGGCATCTGCAAATTGCACATTTGTAATGATTGTCACAAAAACTTTTTAGAGGAATGGTGACTGAAAATTCAGCAGTCTGCCCCAGACCCACACAAAAAGAGACATTGAGCTCCAAAGGGTCAAGCTAGCCATTCATAATAGGAGGGAAAAAAATATAACCATCAAGATTTTCAAAACACAAAGACTATATAGTAATCTGGAAACACAGTAGAGTCTGCAAGCTATCATTAAATGAACACAATTTTTCAAAATATATTTATATACAAAGCAGCATATCACCCTAAACAGTGTTTTTTTTCTAAATAAAAAAAAAGGTGCCAGAACTCACACACGTTATACAACCCACCTTGCCTACCCTAAAAGGTTCCATCCAAAAAAGGTGCCAGAACTCTGTTCTGGGCATTCTATGAGAAAAAAACAAACCCTGACCCTAAAGGTTTGCACACTCTGACACAGGGATAACTAATGGGTGCTTGTAGAGATGACCCTTGATTCATAGCAGGACCTCCCACACAATTACTTTAGTTTTTTAAGATTTTTAAAAAGGGAGGAAACCGGAAAGCCTATTACTTTTCTCTGATATTAACTTTATTTACATATTTCTTTCTCTCATCTCTCTCTCTCTCTCTCTCTCTCTCTCTCTCTCTCTCTCTCTCTCTCTCTATCTATCTATCTATCTATCTATCTATCTATCTATCATCTTTCACTCTATCTATCATTTTGCTCTCTCAGGAAAGAATGCTGAAATGGCCTAGGCAGTATTATTAGAACTGTGCCTTTGGTAAGTTGGAGGTTCATGACTGATCATACCTATAACGAGAGTCATTCTGTGATAGTCAAAATTCTGAAAGTATCTAAGAAGGTTTCCGGTCTTGTAGTCCTTCATATGTATAATCTGTAAGACAATATAGCATCTAGTAGAAAAAGACTGGAATTGCCACCCTTGCCACAATTGCCACAACTGAAAGATTGCCACTTTCCAGTTTCTTCCTTAACACCCATTCCCTAAGTGTTTTACAGCAATATCCCTTATGGATTCTTCTTATGACATTCTACTTCATGTTGTTAACAAAGGATGTGCACGTATCAGAAAACAGCTTCCCCTCCACATGCTGACTGTATATGAACAGCCTTATCATTTCCAGGAGAATGGTTTTATTAAGAGGTTTAAGAGTTAAAGCATTTCTACATAAGCATCTAGAAAGTAAGTATTGTAGTGCTTGGCCTGCTAAATGTTGAGCACTGAGGGTGAAAACCTGCTGTAGACTTCTGAGCTCACTTGAACTACTAATATTCGGAACCATTGACATTTCGAAATAGATGTTTCAAATGGTGTTTGTGTCACTCTGAAATGATGTAAGTTTCTGTAAGATGATACTCTTCTCAGCCTGCACTGTATGCTCCAGAAGACCTAACATTTTGAAAGCTGGGACTAAAGTACCTTCAATTTTGAGTGCAAATCTAATTAATAAGCTCAAGTGAATTGGTAGTGATAAGCAGTTCAGTGGGAAGGTCAATCTCAGAAGGCAATCTTCATGAAATATTTCTTTCTCAACTTGCTAGCTGGCACCTGCCATTCCCTAATAGAAATGCTTCAGGCTTCTGTCAACGGGGCTTGATAGTTTGGATGAGCAAATGCAATTTAGCTTATTTCATCTGCAGCAATAAAATATTTCACTAGTGGTAGTATGCACATTTTTTTATGGGCAATAAAGTTGAAGGTCATATCATTTAGAAAAAGAAGAAGAAAAGGGATTGATTTCTGGGAAAAATGGCAATTAAAGTAGTTGGCAGTAGCATTTAATGAACAATATACTGAATACTATTCCTTAGGATAAAATGGGACAGTGTTCTTTGGCTCAGCTGAAGTTCTTTGAACTACAGATGTAAGAGATTCTTGCTTCCAGAGATAAAATATTGAACTAGGTAAATTTCTGATTTGTTAATCTCATATGAGTGAACTAGTATTTCTTGGTGGGAGTATACAGTAAATGCATGTCATCTAAAAGAATGGTTGACACAATATGATCCAACTGCTTGTCACCCAGGTAACTTGATTTTATCTGAAATACATTTGAGTGGTTTTAAAAAATGGGTGTGAATCCATGGCCCAAAGACAAAGTGCACTTCAAACCACTTTTATTTCTCAGCTGTAACCTCCTCTCAACAAACCTAGCACCCAAATCTAATACAGGAATATTCTACTGTTTAAAGTATACATTCAATACTTTAAGCTTTCAAATAGGCATAAATCAAGGGTGTCCAACCTTGGCAACTTTATCACAGGTGGACTTTAACTCCGAGAATTCCCCAGCTAGCATGGTTGACTGGGGAATTCTGGGAGTTGAAGTTCATAAGTCTTAAAGTTGTCAAGGTTGGGCAGTCCTGGTTGAAACCATTAATATGGTTCTTAGCCTCTCAAACCAAGGGAAAAAAATCACAACAAAGATCCCCTCATAATTGTGATGGGGTTGTGTAATGGCTTTCAGGGATGAAAAGGCATCTCCTGGCTGTAGAAGACATGCCCATTGCTGATGTTTAAAAATATGAGGGGGTTGTGGAAAAGGAGAAGGAAGAAGCATTGAGGTAAACTTCAGCACTGAGTGCTTCCCTTATCTGTTTGTACTTTTGAGCTGACAGTGGCAGGATACGCAGACAATCAGTGAGTGATACACTTTCAGTTAAAGATATTTCCTCAAGCAAGACTTGAAGTACATTTCACTTAGAGATGGATGAGTTCCTCTACACCATGGAAACTAGCTCAGCTCTTCCCTTAAAATTTAAATATCTCCATTGGTTTGAGAACTACAATCCAGGTAATGTGGACATTTGTCTCCAAACATCTATGTATTTTTAGGCAGCCAGATAGTATTTAATCATGTACATCTCCCCCAGTCCCTGATTCTGGACAATTGTATTGTCGATCAGAAAACCCAGCAGGGTTTCTGCAGCCCATACCAGCAACCTGAGACTCTGGACACTTGGCAAGCATATAGTTGCTTTGACAATTTTGTAGTGCTAGGAGATAACTTGGTGGAATTGTCTGGGCTTTGCCAACTTTCTTCTTTTGCAGTACAGATTTTGGGGATCAAATATTTGTGTAATCAACAAAGCTCTAGTATGATATCTGCTCTTCATGCGAAAAATGTTATTGCATGGAGAGGATTACACTGGGAATTTTTCTCCAGTTCAGACTGAGCTGGAAAAGATTTAAAGAATCTCTAATGCTTTCCTTTTGAATGCAAGACTGCCTCTTTGGTACAGTACAGCTCTCTCTAGCTTAGTGCTATCTCCATTTATAAGTTGGAAATATGCAGCGCCTGGTTGAGCTTTCTATGGAAACTCACCCACTCACGTCTCCTGATGAGATGCTTCAGTATGACAGAATGACATCCGAAGCTTTTTGCAAGTCTTAGCCTTCAGGCACTGTAAATTCTCATCGATGTGTTTTCCTGGCCAAAAAATGTAGCAGGAGAAAAGTTGTTTGTCTGAAATGTGTTCACAAAGCCTGCAATTGTTTGGGGTTTTTTTTAAAAAAAATCTGGTACCCCCTCAACAGATGGAGTCATCATGAATTCTATAACCTGATGGTTAATACTATCCAGAATATTTTTTCCCCCACTGCGATTGAGGCGTGTGAAGAAAGGTGTTAATAAGTTCAAGTATTAGCAACTGTCACTTCTTTAATACTCCTCTGGGAAATTACATTAAAACTGCAGCCCAGGAGAGAGGCTATGAAGTCTGGAGTGGGATTGTGTCCGAAAGTGTTGTCTGACTTTAGAGCAAATCTACATATTCCCAGAGAAAAGAATGGCCTGATTGAATGAAAAGAAGGGCCTGTCTGGTTTTAGCATTCTGTACCATTTGGCAGATGTTTATAAGGAGCACAAGAGGGCAATAGTTTGCCCTGCTTAGAGCAGAGCCATTTTTTTTCTCAGCTAGGAGATAGTCTGAAGTGCCTGGCTGAGACTGGCCAGTTCCGCAATCATTTTCCTGCTCTTTGTGTGTGGGTGGGCAACACTTTCTGTTCTTCTGGCTGCTGCTGAACAGGCACTCCTCTTTTTTCCTCCCTACTAGCCTTTGTCAGTTCATCCATCCTGTTCACCTACCTTGTCACACATACTGAGATGTCCAGGGATCAATGCCACTTTCTTTTGGGGTAGTTCTCACCAATCAGAGACACATATCCCAGACAACTTTCTCTTTTCTCTAAATATTGTTGTAGGCTACAAAAATGACCAGGAAGGCTACACACAGCTTGTGGACTACCACAACTTTGAAACTGTTGGCCTATGAAACTGTTGGCCTATGGGATGTCTTTTATATATATATATATATATATATATGATTAGGGTTAGAAGTACAGACTTCAACGGTTGTAGAAAAAAACAATTTGTAGGAAAAAAAAAACAATTGCAACCTGCCTGCCTTCCACCGTGGACCTATATACTGCATGGGTCTGAAAGAGAGCTGAGAAAATATCTGCAGACACTTCAAATCCTGGACATAAATTGTTTCAACTCCTCTCCTCAGGATGCCACTATAGGACATTGCATGCCAAAACAATTAGACACAGGGACAGGTTTTCCCCTTGTGCCATTACTCTGCTGAACACCTAATTCCCACAGCACTGTCTTATGCCTAAGGATATTTGCCCATGTAGTAGGGCTGTATTACTATTATCCTTCTCATCTTTCCTATTACCTTCTCCTTTTGATACCTATGACTATCTCTTTGTTGTTTGTATGTAAACTGAGAGCTCATGGACTGGAGTCAAATTCCTTGTGTGTCCAATCACATTTGGCCAATAAAGAATATACTCTGCTATTCTATTCTATTCTATTCTATTCTATTCTATTCTATTCTATTCTATTCTATTCTATTCTCCAGAGCATATATTCCTAAAAGCTACAGGTGGAGTTAGTTTTGCAGTAAGAAAGATATTTTTTGAAAGTTTTGTTTAACATACAAAACATGTTTAATAAACTGTGCCATATCTTTGTGAAAACAATGAGGTAAACATTAGTTTACAAATCACATTGCAGTCACAATCCAGCACTATTTGTACAGGGAAAGTATTTACATCTGCCCAGCTCCATGCCTCAAAATCCTTTAGGAAACTGCCAAATGCTCCTTAATTAAGTGTATAAAAGGTATATTGATTCCAAGGCATTGCATAGATTGGCGTTAACATTTATATCAATCAATTGCTGCAATTTAAACCTTCTGGCTTTTTACTTAATCAATGAAGATACAAATCAAACTATTTTGAAAGGTAGATGAATTCATTTGTATATGGGAAAACATGACAATATGAAAAAGAGGCAGATGTTAGGAAGTAATGTTAAATATCCTACTGAAGCCAGAGGGACAGGTGTGCTGTAGCTGGTTGTTTAAATTGCCCTTGAGTGTGTTTAATGTATTTTTTCCTTTATGTATAGTTTGAATCAGGCAGGAGTGATACGCAATCTAGCTAAGAATGCAAACAACTTTCATTCCATTCTTGCAGAACTCTCCAGTCTATCATCCAGATGTGTTGATTTATACTGTCTATAATGCAACAATAATTCCCATATTGCTAGCAGCAATTTATAGTCTTTCCTATCCAAATTTTAGTCCTCTCACATCTGGAAAGGACTGAGTTATGGGATGGATGCTGGGCATCTAGGGGTACGGGAGGTGAAAGATCAAGATGGTGACCATAAGTATACAATCAAAACCCCATTCCTTTTTATTGTGTCATACATGCAACATACATAAATAGGAATGAGACTTTGATTCTGCAGTCATGGTTTCCATGGCTTGACCTTTTTCATCTTCCCTCTGAAAATTCTCCAGGGTTTTTTTGGGGGGAGGTAACATAACTTAGACTTATCTTGTGGGAGTCATGTGTTCTTGATTTGTTGCTGAACACCAGTCTTTAACATCCCTCAGCAGAGGCTGTAATGAGTCTTGGGAGTTATAATTCAGAAACATCTGGAGAGCCCCATGTTCCCTGCCCAAATTATATGCTTTCACATGATCCAACCAGACTTGGGACTGTTTCCATGAGTGCTAATCATTATTCTGAAACATGGAGGAGCTTATTTCAATCAGTATGTTGTACCTTTAGTTACCTAGGTTGTGTAAATTTGTCCTATGGTTGCTTGCTGGAAAATTTGGGCTGTTGCCTGTCTGTATATGTGCCTCTGAGTGTACATAAGCTGTCAATCTTGATTCCTCCAAGTGGCAGGAACTATTTCATGGCAAGGTCAAGGTGTGGAGAAAGTTAAATATCTGCTAATCCCACAAAAGGTGGGTTCTAGACCCTCTACCACAAAGGGAAGAAAAATGTTGACAGGACCTAAAAGCTGGACATTTGAAACCTGCATTGCTCCAGGCATAAACAGGAACTGCCTTTTGCTCGAAACAGCCAGCAGAGAGTTTGAAGGGTCATCAAAAGGAGACATGGGGCAGCATCTTTGAAAGATCATTCCAAAGGACTTGTAGTATCTATTGGCATGTTTGCTTCAAACAGTGGAACTATTGAGTTAATACAACGATTGAAGTATCAAAGAAGTGTATAAACAGTGTGGCTTTGCTTGATTGACTATTTCTCTATGTATAGGAAATGTGTATGTCAGGGAGAAGGTTCCCAGATATTGATGTCAATGCACAGCAACAGTAGGATCCAGCGCTTTCAACAAAATGATAAAAGCAGCATTGATGCACATGAAAAGAAACAGAATTTGTGTGGCATCAACATGGTGCTGCTGTCATCATTTCTTTGCTTTTTACAATCTCTTCCACCACCCCAATGCCTCTGGGTCCATGCCAAAAACAATCATATAAGGTGAAGATGATAAAATGCCTTTAAAATGGTTTCCATGAATTAGATTTAAAATTGGTGCAATATCCGTAATATTCTGGAAGACACGAGGAAACGTAGGAATGTAATCATTAACATTCAAATGATATTTCAGAGTTTTCAAAGAACATTTTATGAATGGAAGGTTTTTCTGTCCTTACACTAGTTTAGGAGAGAGACTATATTGGCAGCATATTTTGAGATAAGAGGGTTTTTTAAAATCTCACCTCATATCTCTTTACATTGTAGAACACTACACCCCTTCTCTTGAGTATTAGAGCACCTCTACAACATTGAGAAAATATTGTGACTGTTTGTTTGTTTATTAAGAAAATATACATGGTTGCCCAATTGTCTCACAGTGACTCTGGGAAGCTCACAGAAATAAAACCTCAATACAAAAAATAATAAACTTTCTGAATTTGAGTTGTTGACAATCTCTTTCTGCCTGTTTTCAAATTATGACTTTCAATCTAGACAAAATTAGTACATATATTTTTGATCCTCTCCTAATATCCATATATCCATATGGATGGAACCTTGTAGGGTAGGCAAGGTGGGTTGTATGACGTGTGTGAGTTCCAGCACCTTTTTTTTTTTTAGAAAAAAGCACTGTGTGTGTGTGTGTGTGTGTGTGTGTATGCACAGTGTTTCTCTCTGTATAATTTTTCCAAGCCTTTTCTACCCCGATGAATGAATTTGCATTTTCATGTATATTTAACACAATATATGAATTTATATACATATTTTAAACTGTTTGAACTAGACCACACATTTCTGAGTTGTGCAGATTTTGGTGCATTAATCACGTTCTAGTACATTTATAGATTAGGGAAATAGAAATGTTGTAAACTAACTTAACATGCAAGCCAAATTAATGTCCTCACCATCTCTACTTTCTCTCTCACACAGATGTACACTCAATCCTTAACTCGCTCTATAAATATTTTGTTGAAAGTTATGAAAATATATTAATTTGGGGTTATCCTCTCCCTTGAAGCTGTTAGAGATTGAAGTATTCTGAATGTGTGTTCAAAGGCTCCTGACAGCAGCATGTGACCTGAGAAATTATTTGTGAAGCAGGTTTTATAACAGAAAAGAGAGTTATAAGAGAGTTATATATTTCTGGGATAGGCAAAGCCTAAACTTAAAACATGTGCTTTATGCAGGTATGCTTGGGAAGAAAGGGAGAAGGATTTGACTTCAGATTAGTAATCCCTTAGTCCAAGAACAGGCATAGATAGAAAAAGAGGGGTTGGATTTTGGCATTCAGTAGAAACAAACTTCTTAACAACATATTTTCTAAAATTGGATTAGATGATTCATGTTTTTATTTACTGTAAAGCTTCCAAAAGTCTACCACCTCACTGAGCAATTGATTCCACAATTGGATTGGTCTTATAATTAAAAATTTGAATCTGCTTTTTTGTAATTTAAATATGTTATTTCCTAATCTACACTTTGCAACAAAAGAGAATAGGACTTGACTTTTTACTGTGTGACATGTCCTTTTGGGTATTCAAAGAGTATAATCATATTTTACTTCAGTCCTCTCTGCTTAAACAGTCCCCATTCTTACCATTTCTGTTCCTAGGATGTAATTTCTTGTCTGTTGATTGCCTAACTGCACTTATCTAAACCTGTTTCAAGAAGGAGTAATAATTTAGGGGAGCACTGACCAAAGCAGAATTATGTGCAACAATTACTTCCCGTGATTTGGAAATTATATTTCTATTGCTGTGTTTACCTTATTTTGGAGGTATATGAGCAGACACATGACATTACTATATCCAGTTTGCAATTAATTCCAATTCCAATAATTTTTTTAAGTATGTGGAAAAGTCAATACTTGATGATACTTGATCCTTCTCTCCAATTTAATGCTGACCATTAAAAGCTAATTTATGTAACTTCTTAATTGGCATGACATCCAACCTAATCTTAATTAACTTGCTAATCAGATTCTGATGGGGCATTTTTTTAAAAGGCTTTGCTGAAATGAAAAAGAAGAAGAAGCTAGTGGCAAGGCTTATTGTTGACTTCTGATAATTATTTCATGGTTTTCCAAGAGGTTACTGGCTGATCCTTCATTATTTTCTTGTAGAATATCAGACTGACTATTCAGTAGTTTGCAAAATCCTCCTCCCCCCACCTTGTTGCTTTACTCCAATTACCTAGCACAGGGGTAGGCAACCTTCGCTCTTTTATGACTCATGGACTTCAACTCCCAGAATTCCTGAGCCAGCATGGCTCAGCTTGGAAATCTCTCCCTTTCCCCTCAGCATGGCTGGCTCAGGAATTCTGGGAGTTGAAGTCCACGAGTCATAAAAGAGCCAATGTTGCCTACCTGCATTTCATCCAGTTTGCAGAATTTCTCAGTGCTGATGCAAAGTTTCAACCAGATCTTCAGCAAATTCCTTTAACATTATAAAGGACAATTAATCTAGTTCTGGAGATTTAAACTCATTCAAAGTCAAGAAGCATTCTCTGCCCATATTTCTATCCATCTCAGACTTCAGTCATACCTCTTCATCCTGCTTGCCACAATTTCCAGTGGAACATATTTCGAAAAAGAATTAAACAGCACTCCCCTGTTATCTGTTACTATTTTGGCTTCTCCATTAGGGTAGCTGGTATAGTGATTCTCTTCTACCTATACGTAGTTTTCCTTAGTGATCTGGAAGACTTGCTGTCAAGCTCTTTACTGAACTTGTGATGTAACCACCTAAGTGTCTTCTGTTGATCTTCAATAATCACACCACTGGAATGATTTGTAACTGTATTTTAGTATTGTGTCTTTCGGGCTTTCTATCTCCTTCCTTTTCTCATGAGCATCTTCTGCCATGAAATCCTAGTTATGATTGATCTAATCATATATGCACTTGACCACATTGAGTTTTAGCTTCTTTTAAAATAATATTTTTTTTAAAAAAAAAAACAGCATTACATGGTTGCTTTCTCCTAATGTTCCTGCTACTTTTATCTTTTCAGTTAAGTCTTCTTCTACTGAGCGAAGAATAGTTGATGCTCTTGTGTTTTTTCTCCATCCTCTGAAGGAGAAAGTTGTTAACAAGACAGAATTAGAAATTTCCTGGATGGATTTTTCTTAGCAGAATCCCAACAGATGTCAGGGTAATTAAAGTCCCCTATCACTACTACTTTATATCTCTTTGAAAGATCAGCAATTTGCTTTCGAAAGCCATTATCCATATCCTCTCCTTGGTTGGATGGATGATGTGATAGTAGACACTAACAACAGTGTGTGTTTGTTTCTTAACTTATTTTAACCCAGACATACTGTAAAGCATTTTAATATTTGAGTAGGAGTTGATACATTTAACATACAACCCCTTCCTATATTGCTTTTGTTCCTCTTGAACAACTGTATTTTTTACAGAATTCTTTGTGCCTCTTAAATCATATTTATGTTTCTATACTAAAATTCCATCTTGTTTATTTTCTAGTGTAACTACAATTATCATGAACTTTAGAACTCATATTCTTTCAGATTTCCTTGAACGTTACCCCCACTTCCTTGAATAGTACATTTTTATCTGCTATCCTTACTTTAATTTTTGTTTGTCTCTGATGTCCCCAGCATTCATTTTGAAGCCCACCTAATCAAACCATGTTTCATCCATGCACACTTTTACTGTTTTTCTTTTCCCCAGCTAGAGCTCAGCTGTGTCTCTGTGGAGGGCTGTATGAGACTTTGTCTATTGAAAAAATAATGGAAACTAATATTTGGGGGCAATTCCCTGGCCCAGCTCATTTTGTCAGATATACCTTCTCTTGAAAGAAAGAATGAAGAGCTCTGGATTTAGCTTGCTGCAGGCTCTCCATTCAGAATTTACTTATGTTGGCTAGAAAAACCTATGCTCAAAGTCAAGCAGAAAGTTTTGAATTTAAACTTCCAAAACAATAGAACTAAATATTCAAATGACCATTCTAAAGACTTTGGTTGCATTCCTTGTCATTGCTGAATATTCTCTCTGATGCAAAGAGGACATTTACTTGTGGTTGACTTGGTGCCCTACCCTTAAATTTGATAATGAGATTCTACAATATTCCACATCAAATACACTTATGTGTATGCTCAGTTACAGAAAACAAGACAATTGAACATAGCTTGTTAAACTGCCTTTTATACCAAGGGCATTAAGAACAAATCTCACTCCGTAGAGAGTAAAGAAGATGACCTTGATGGAGATATGTGAGTTCCATTACAAAAGTGACAAGTAGTGAAAAATATCTTAAGTCCACAACAGAGAGATAGGATTTGTAAGTGACTCAAACAGATGGCTCCTTAATTCATTGGAGTATAAGGAGGAGGAGGATAATCAACCTTGAAAGATTCTGTTATTATAGACAAACTCAATAAATGTAGTTTTAGCTATCCTGTGGAGTTGATTTCTTGTCTGGTCTACCTAGTAGTGCTGACACATTCTTACCAACAGATGTCAAAACCACTTTCAGAGCTTTGGTGCTTCCCTCAGTCCTTCAAGGTAGATCAAACTAGGAAACCAATGCCGTGTACAGTGCATCATTACTACTTTTATTGTAAAGCCATACTAACCAATTTGTTGTAGCAGTTAAGACACTGGGCTTGAAAGAGGGAGACAGTGAGTTCTACTCCCACCGTAGACATCCTTAGCTGGGTGATCTTGGGTGAGTTATACCATCTCCACTCTAAGAATCAGGTAGGACAGACCACTTCCAAAATCTTGCCAAGAAAGCTACAGGGACTAGTCCCAGTAATTGCCAGTACTCAACCTGATTCAAAGGAACAAACACACACACACACACACACACACAAACAAACATATACAATAATAACAAAATCTTGCAAGTTTAAATGTGTTTCCCTCCCTCCTTTTATTTTCATCTGATCTAGGGTGGCCTGGTCTGAGACATTTGTTCACATTACATTCATCTCCAGACTCAGGCCCCCTTTATCTGACTGTTGCCTTGATAGTAACTCTTCTTCCTGTTCCTCGAAGTCATTCTGTTTGTCATCTACAGTTTCTTACAAATTGTGAGCTTTTGCACAACTGCCATTAGAAGTGACAGATCAGATTCATACGTAGTCATAACTAGCTTTTATTATATAGATATTCATTTTTAAGTTTGTATGCCTTTTATTTCTCTTACATTACTTTTATATCGTCCATAGTCTATGTACAGTATATGTACCATATACATGTAGTATGTGTATAATATCTTTGGGTTGGATAGCCTTATCAGTGCTTTAAATTGAAAGATAAATAAATATCAACGTTATGTCATATGTTTGGCTTACAGCCATTCCGTGACAAACAATGTTTCTTGTATGACAGTCCTTCTATGGTACAACCAATTTTGGGCCAGCAATCTATTTGGATGCAGAAATAAAGTTTCTCTCAGATTTTCAAAGGCCACAGAGAGAAGATTGTAGCTGTTCTTTGCAGAATTATTTGCTTCTGTGTGTATCAGAAGGACCTTAGCATACAATATATTTTGTATGCTAGTCAGTTACATTTTATTTCCTGTTCCTAGCAGATAGCACAATTCATGAACCAACAAGTTTAGTCAGCATTTGTTTGTTTTAAATATTTGTAATAACAGGTCATCAACCACATTTCTTCTCCTTGATGTTTAATAGGGTTACAGTTACATCCTTTCTGCCCTAAGGAGATTCATTGTCTTGTTACCTATTCCAGAATGTCTTCTTTTCTTACCCTTTTCTTACACTTAGGGCAGGTTTCTTCTGCAAAGACCTTTTTTTCCCCCTGAGTTCTACCAGGACAGAGTAGTTTACCATTTCTTTTGCTTCTGATGCTACTCTCATCCATTGGTGTTACTCCTTCCTTTAGCTGCCTTTTTGTTATGGAAAGTTGCTTTCATTGTCACTTTCCATTGTTCAGCATCCATTCTTTCAAGTGAATAAATCTTCTTCCTCTCACATCAGCTAAACTGTGGCAATTCGCTGTCCAGTTCTGTGGCTTTTTCTTCAAGAACTGCTGTAAGCTTGCACTTGCTGCGAATTTATGTTAGGATGTTCTTGGACAAGGAGCATTGCCACAAGCATCACAATTCATAGTTGCAGATTCAGCTTTACTTTTGCCTGTTGGAGCACCATCACTGTAAAGGCTTATATTTACTCATTTTCCCCTCTCAGCCTCTTCAGTTAGTCAAGTACAAACTCTTAATTTAGAAGGAAACTTTTTTTTTTTTAGAAACTCTCTTCCTATTTGTTCACTCAATCAGCTCCCTCTCCCGAAACCCGGCTGCCTTATATTCTCTTACAGCCTCTGCTTACTCAGCAGGAGTCACTCACCACAATGGCAATCAGTAGCACTCAGGGAAAAACCCTTGTAATCAGCAACTATTCAGAAAATGAACTTTTTTATTCCTCACAGCTGAGCACACAATCCTTTAGAGTACACCAATGCTCTGGTCACTTTCTCTTGCCTGCTGAACTTCACTAGGAAACTTCTATTAACTTGTCCTTATTTATTGGCTTTGGTTGTTTTGCTTTTTATTTATGAAATTAGCTTTATTTCGGGCGGAGTAGGAGAGATACCCATTGTCTTACCAATTGGGTGGAGATACAAGAGTAGGAAAAACACAATTTAATTACGAAAAAGTAACCGTGGACAGTTTGAAGCATTTCTCTGGTGGAAACTTCGGTGAACGTGTCAGCGTGCCTCATCGTCTTGGTTATTACTCTTCCAGAGGATCAATGAAGAAACTTGGGAGAATCACCCAGAGTCTGCAAAAGACAGAACACTGACAGTGTGCAACTAAATGTTACCTGCTGAGCTGTATAAAAGCCCTCAGTCATTACATTACTCTAACAACCTTAAAATCTGTGCAAGAAAGTTTTTCAGGCTTTTTCCCCACCCAATCAGGCACAGTGATTTCAGCATGTCAAAGAAGTTTTCTGTTATAGACCCTGATGCATTGTGAAAAACTGCTGAAAGGACAAGCAAGTTTGTAGCAGCAATGAAACGCAGCAGGGACAAGATCGTACATGATTCTAAAAGTTCATATATATATATACATACACACACACACATGTACTGAAACGCACATTTATTCTTATGATTTCTCCCTTTGTTTTATTTTTGTACCAGCTCTGATCATGATCACACTCTCAAGCTGTGACCAGCTCTCCAGGTGGCAGATTGACAACTAATTGACAACCTTCCAACATTAAAGAGCCTTGCAAGAGCGGAAAATTGAAATGGGGCACTGCAGAACGGCATCTGAGTATCTTGAAGTCACATCTAATATAACTACCTATTAACAAGGGTGATGCTCTCACATCTAGCTCTAGATTGCATCTGATGGAGGTTAAAGTGGGCTCTGATAATGCTGAAGGCAAAATAGGAGGCAGGATGGCAGCAGAGCAATCGTTTGTGTGTGGAATTCAACTGCCGTTGTGGGCTGTCAGAGGTCCATTTGTTATTCGCAATATTGCAGCTGATATCCCTCTTAACCTGGCTGAACCAGGATTATTGAGTTGACATTTTAGGAGGCACAATCTGCAGGCACCTCTTTGACTCTCTGAAAAGTTCTTATAGGAGGTTGTTTGGAATGTGGATCTTCCTGTTTGAGTGTTTTTTACAATCACACAGCTCATTTCTTGTGACAGCCCTGGCTATCTATATAAAATCAGTCTATTATAGCCCAAGCAATTGGTTTTGAGAAACTGCACAGGACTCAGCGTTTCAAGCAAGCACAGACTGGAGACACATTTTTTTTCCTGCTTGGCTTAAGGCAGCTATGTGCAGTCTTTTCTGGCTGAGGGCTGTATTTGGTCTTTGACTGGCATGCCAGAAATCATGCTGTTCAGAGTGGAACTAAATGTTGGTAGCACCAGAAATACAATGAATTTTTATTTCCTTTACTACTTGTGATTAACTTAAAGGCACTACATGCAATGAATCTTTCTATTCTCAGTGGGTTTAATAATTACCTCCTGCTAACATATTAACAAATACAACAGAGCAGCCACTTCTGCAGGAGCTCTGAATCCACAGACGGTACTCCCTTTGCATTTGTGGGAGAATTGCTGCTACATTTATTTGGCTAACAAAATTCATTTTGTCACATTCCTCAATATAAGCCCACTGAAATCTTGGCATCCACATCTATTGTCTGACTGATGCTAAAAACAGCTCGGGTTCGGCAACAGAAATAACCAGATCCCAAATGCAGCCACATTTGAAGGAAGTCAACGGAGAAAACTACATACAGGGTTCCAATTTAAAATATCACCCAATATAAAATGAATGGCAGTAGAATATTCTGAAGGCTGGGCTGCAGTGCCAAGTATAAAATGTTAATTTGCATGAATTGTTTCTTCTAAAACTGTGGCTAAAAATTGATTCACTGCTCCATATTCTACAAATTCCAGGGGAAAGTTTCAGCTGCTGGATCTCAGCTGGTTACATGCTGTCAGCCAAGTCTGAATTGAATTAATGTTAGGTTTGCTGCCAGAATTCATTAATATGACAACTTGAATGCATCAGTCTGGTTTTATCAAGGCAGAATATTATTCTGCATTTCTGAAGACTTAATTTACAATACAAACCCACACCTGCCTGGTCCAAAGTAACATTCATGGTAGGTTTCTATAAGACCAGAGCCTAAATTTCCCATTGTTTTCTTTATTTACATTCAAGAAGTGCTCTAGTGTTTTCGACTGTAGGCAAGCATCCACCAACTTTGATTATTTTAAAAAAGGACCAGGAAAAGTCATGGAAGATCTCAAGAAGTACTTATTCATGGCTATTTGTCTTGATAGCAATTCTCTACCTTTAGAACCACAGGTAGCACATGTTAGGCACCAGCTTTTAGGATGCTACAAAGGAAAAGAGATACTGTCCTCCTTTTCATGTTTTCAATTTTCCGTATGTGCCTGGTTGGCTTCTGTGTGACACAAAAAGATGCACTCAGTGTCTTTGGCTTCATCCAGCTCTTCTTATTTTTTTTTGCAACCTTTGACAGCTGGAGAGGCACTGATAGGATTACAGAAGCCATGATGCATTCCAAGAAAAAAAATGCTTAATAGATTCCAACTCTGAAGCTGAATAGAAAGCAGGGGACCATGGGATTGCACGTAGAAGCACATTAGATCACATTTTTTTCCCATAGTGGCTAATTGCTGTAAGCCCAAATAAATGGAATTTCCAAAGGAATTCCTCCAGCTGGCTCTCCACAGCGTGCTCAAACAAATTTGCACGACTCTTCCCTCTGATGTATATTTTTTTCTCAAGTCACTCAAAAACTCACCCCTTCTTTAAGAGGCCATTATAGATCCCACCATTCTGCCCAAATTTCATCCAGTTTTCAATTATAAAGAGGATGGTGGTTTTGAAGCTTCAGAGGATTCTGGAAGAAACCAATTATCTGGACTCCTTTCAGATAAGACTCAGAGTGTATTGATCTCACTGTTGGATGACCTCTGGTAGGAGCAGGATGGTGATGGTATCTCTCAATCATGGTATCCTTCTGGGCCAGTTCTGGGAGATGGGGGTGGGCAGAGACCCAGCTGGGGTGGGGCTCTCCTTTGTTGGATGCCACAGGGCTCAGTACCCCTTCTCTCCCCTTCTGTTTAACATGAAACTGCTGGGTAAGATCATTCAACAGTTTAGGGTAAAGTGAATATGCTGATGATATTCTGCTTTATATAATAATAATAATAATAATAATAATAATAATAATAATAATAATAATAATAATAATAATAATAATAATAATAATAATAATAATAA
>NW_015386121.1:887268-893460 GCF_001527695.2 Protobothrops mucrosquamatus | reverse complement strand
CTTGGGGCTTGTTGGTGTTGGGCTGAGGGAGAGTGACTAGCCCAAAGTCTCCCAGCTGCCTTTCATGGCTAAAGAGGGACTTGAACTCAGGGTCTTCTGCTTTCTAGCCTGGTGCTTTAACCATAGAGCAAACTGGCTCAAATTGTGGTGTGCAAATAGCTACTGGCATTGTTTGTTTGGTGCATGTGATGCCAGTTTACTTCTGGGTGCAATTTATGATGCTGGTTGTGATTTTAAAGTCTTTCGTGAGGCCATGTTACTTATGGGATAATCTTTCCCCAGTTGTCTTTATCTTAACTTTTCTATCCAATCCAGCAGGAGGAGGCATGCTCAGGTACTGTTGGCTAAGGAGCATTGGCTAAGGAATGTCAGCTGGGTCCAGAAGAAGAGGCTTTTCTGCCATGATGCCCCCTCCCCTTTTGGAACATCTTCCTCTTTGAGATTAGATTGGCCCCATTTCTGTTGGCCCTCCTTAAGACCTTGAAAACTTGATTTTATATCCAAGCCTGGAGCCCTGTACCTGTGATAAAGCTTGTCTCCTGGCTGTGGGGAATAATCAATTGGAATGTGCCTGGCTGCTATGGGTTTTATTTAATTGTTATATTGTGTTTTATGTATTTTATTTATTGCAAACCACCTTTGGTCTGGTATGTGAGATGGGTAGTTATATAAATCAAAGAAAGAAACAAAAACACATACTTCATTTCCCTGAGATTTTAATGGCAGTGTGCTAACTTTTAATCAATCTGGTTAATTCATTTTTGAAAGAAACTGAAAGAGAGGTATTGAAACCCAATGGGTAGCATAGCTTTCAATCATTGCTCAACTACCATTCATTTCAATGGGTTTTGGGGGAAAAAAGAACTGAAGTAGATTAAGATCAAAATTCAGTTATATTTTGCATATCATAAATATTATAAAACTCTGCTTATCTTACATGGGGGGGAAAAAACATTCACATGCCAGTGCCCTCCAACTGACATTTTCCTGAAGGGCAAAGCATTCCCATCTTGCAACTTTGAAATATAACAATGGTGTTTTTCCTAAATATCACAAAACGGGCATTGCATACGCACAAAATCAACAAAAAAGTTCCAAATGAGGCAGTAGATCTATTGTTAGAAAATTACACAGCTGATCTCAGCCATTTTACCCCTTTGAAATACTAAACAACTAAGTCACCCTTAACAAACTACACAGCCATGATATTCATTCAAATGTGCCGTATTGATTGCAGCCTGCTCCACAACTGATCCATCATGTCAATTTAGAGTTTCTGCCTGCTATGGAAGCAATAAATGTACTCAGTGCTTCATGAGCCGCATTGATAATCTTGCACCACTTTCCTAAGAATTTTGCAAGTTGTTCAGTATTTTTAAGAGCGTCAGTATTATCCCTTCTTCCTTCAGTCACTAGATATTCAACACATTACTAAGAGTTTATTTCGGATTGGCTCAAGGTTCTGCTTTCTATCAAGTACCACGAGGAAACTATAATCAAAAACCCTAAAATAAATGTTTTAGTATTGGTTTTCATTCAGACTACATTCCTATTTTTTATTGTTTATTTATTTTCATTTGTCCTATATATTTATTTTTTAGAGGTGAGGTTGCTCAGTGGCTTAAAGATGCTGGATTTGCCAGCCGGAAAAAGTCAGCCCTCTGTACTCCAGCAGTTTGAGCCCTGGGTAACATATGATGGCGTGAGCTCCCATCACTTACATCAGCTTCTGCCAACCAAGCAGTTCGAAAGCATGCAAAATGCAAGTAGATAAATAGGTACCATTCCAGTGAGAAGCTATCAGTGCTTCATGTGATAACAAGAAACCATCCAGTACTGGACCTGCCCAAATGTGAGGCAAAATTGGTGGAGAAAAAACCCCAGATGACACTGAGTGTCCCAGAGAACATCTTTAGCCACTCGGTGTATGGAGCTAGTTCTCCCCTTGCTGTGCGCCCTGGATAGCATGTGAGCATGAATTCAACAAATTAGCAATCTTAGGCAGCCAAAACTACTTTGTAAGAACATTATGGACTCTCGATGTACAAATGTCATATGCTAAAGAAATATATTTATTGTACAATTCACGTGTTCATATTCTAATAGATGAAAATGCAATAAAGATAGTCCTTGATTTATGACCACAATTGGGACTGGAACTTCCATTGCTAAATGAGGTGAATGTTAGTGAGTTGCACCCAATTTTAGGATCTTTTTTGCCAAAGATGTTAAGTAAATCACCCTGGTTGTTGTTAAGTGAATCATATGGTTGATAAGCAAATCCAGCTTCCCCCATTGACTTTGCTTGCTGGAAGCCAACTGGGAAGGTCACAAGTGGTGATCATGTGACACAGATTAATGCAAGGGTCATAAATACATGCTGATAGCCAAGTGCCCAAATTTTAATCATGTGTGACCACAGGGGGCACTGTGACAAATGTAAGTGGGAGGGCCCATTGTAAATCACTTTGTGACAATGCTGTCATAACTTTGAGCAGTCACTAAAAGAATGATTATAAGTTGAGGACTACCTATAATTGGTTGATTCAGTCAATTGTTCAAAACAAAAGTGGATTTTGCACCTCTACCAAAACATTAGGAAGAAAAAGAAAAAAAAAAGAAAAAATACAATATTTCCATTGATCCCTATATAACCATATTCTACTGAAAGCCGATCTGCACAAATCTGCAAGCAACATAGCTGTTACATTAACTTGTATGAAGCAAAATATTTTCAGCCAGAACAGCAGCCTGGGAGCATCCAATAAATGCAAAGGTTTGTCATTCCATTACTCTTTGTCTTACTACTTCCATTCACAAACCAGTAGCTAAGAATCAATCCAGCAGTTCATTTACTAACAAACTGCATCTGAACTTGGAAAGAAATCGTGAAAATGGGACCGTCCACTTGGTGGTTGAGAAAGCAACTATGGGATCAGTCATCCTTGGTTGATCACAGAAGCTAAGAAGGGTTAGTCCTGATTAATACTAGGATGGGGATTGCGGAATCCAGGGTGACATACTAGATGAAGAAGTTTTAAAAACATCCCAGAAGACGTTAATAGCAAATTGTCATAATCATTGTAAGGATGTGTCCATGGAATTACCAAGGAGTAAGCTCTGCTTAAGGAAGTCTCCATGTGTCGTGGTAGACAGTGTTCAGCTTAGATGGCCCTTAAACTGTCAACATAAATGTATAGAGGACAGAGCTATGGCTACTAGTCTCAGCATTTAAAAATTATGTCTGTGTTAAAAGTTGTCTTAACATTGGTCCATTGGGTGTGGGAAGAGTGCAATAGATGGTGTAATGATGCAAAGTGAGCAGGGCCAGAACTTACTTTCTTGTTGTTGGCTTTTGTGTTCTTAACAAGCTATTTTAGGACTTCCATTGGAATACTTTAGAGCAGTGGTGGCGAACCTATGGCACGGGTGCCAGAGGCGGCACTCGAAGCCCTCTCTGTGGGCACACATGCCGTTGCCCCAGCCTCGCCTCCCCCATGACCCCTCCTCACCAGCAGCCCCCCTGGAGGAGAGTCACCCCCGAGTGTGGCCCACATGGAACAGCACAGCCAAGGACATGGCAGCCAGGCAGCATAGACAAGACTCTGCCCTCATGCCCCATCCCGCACAGTTGATTGTGCGGGATGCGGGCAGAGGGCGTGGCTGCCATGGTGCTTCTGGGCTGCTTGGGCGATCTGTGGTGGGCCCTGGAGGCGGTGAGTAGCTCTGTGGGCAGACAGGGTGGGAGACGGGGTAGGGGTGGGGCAGGGGGTGGGGCAGGGGCGGGGCTCGCCATCACTGCTTTAGAGCATATAATGCAAATCTTTCACTAGAGGGGCTGAAAGTATGCTGACAATCCTCAGCAACTGTGCACAGAGGTACCTCTATGGAAACAGAAAACCCGGTTTTGGAGCCCACACATGACCATGGAATTGTGGGTTGTCCACCTCTGAATAAATTTATTGCTTATTAACTATAATGTATCCACCAAGCAACAANAGTTAAGAAAGACTTCATTTCTGCCTTTGGCTATTAGTGACTTGTGGTGACCTGGACTTGCTTGCTTATGTATTTATTATAGTTATTCAAAGTACATAAGTAAAAATACAGGAATCCAGAAGATGTCATCTTTAACTGGCTGGATGGTTAGACAGGCTGGGTGTTATTTAGAATCCTTGTCTGAAGCCATAGAATAAGAATAGTACTAATTTGCAGGTTGCTTATATGCAAAAGAAGCATATAAGGGTTGTGACAGACTTTCAGAGCTGCAACATTTCTTTGTACAGCAATTCTGATTAATGGAAACACAATATTTCATTAAGTGGAAGCCCCCAAACATTAATATGCAGTCTTTTGACTTAGTCCGTATATTTCAGATGAGCTGTTATTCTTTCATCTTAAAACTTGCTGACAAGCATCAAGCATTTTCTTCAGTGGTAGAATGGAAAGTAATGGTGATAAGCTGCAATTCATATTGTGAAACATGCATTTGGGTGTGTTGCTTTTCAAATCAGTAGCACAAGGTGCCTTTTATTTTTGGCAAATGAGGAAGCAAGAGAAGAGGGTCATCCTTCCAGCTATACTTAGGGATGAAATTTACAAACCTACTATTTATGAGAAGCTGACAGCATTAGCACCATAAATCTGATCCCCCTGTCTATACTATCTTCCTAACACGCTGTAACTTATCCGCTGCACCAGTTAAAGAAACCAGCCAAGGACTTAGCTCACAGATGGACTATTCTATTTCCTGTAAAGTTGGATGAGAGCCGCCGTGGCCCTATTTGCCAGGCTGTGAACTTTTCAAACACTTACACCATATGTGTTCTGGTGCTTGGATGCTGTTTTTCCAACAAAATGAACCACAGATGTGCCTTCTAGTCCAAATGGGCATGTTTTCAATTCTCTTTAATTTCCAAGCTTCCTCAGTTTGTCTGTTTTTCTTCTTTTCTCTCTTTCCCACCCCCCAAAGCCAGAATGGGACTATTAAAGTATGGGTTTGGGGAAGGAGGAACAAGGACAAATGGTGAAATGACACATCCCTCAAGAGAATTCCCTCCTTAATAAAGCCTTCTGTTTGAATTCATGAGCATCTTGAGGGACTAAGCAATCTCTCTCTCTCTCTCTCTCTCTCTCTCTCTCTCTCTCTCTCTCTCTGTGTGTGTGTGTGCGTGTGTGTGTGTGTGTGCCTGTGTGCCTGTGTGTCTGTGTGTCTGTATTGGGAAAGGGGGAATGGAGAGAAGAAAGGAAGAAGGGAAGAGCCCAGCAGCTCTTGCAATTAAATGAGTGCAAGGTCTAAATTGACACGAATTGCGAATCCTATAGGAAATAAAATGGAAAAGTGCCCATGCTAACTCTGCCCAGGGAGGATTCTCAAATGTGCAATAGGCTTTTGGAGAAATCCCGTGAACTGAAGTTATCCTTTTACTTGCTAAGTGTGAGGATGGACATTATTTTAAAAGACATAAGGGGGCCTGATTAGAAAACCATGGGATAAAAATCCCATTTAACTCATTTAAATGGAAATTTCAGATCATTTAAAGAATAAGCTAATAGCTGAATCCTTGGGAACAAGGCTTCTCTCTTTCTGGGATTGATTCTATTCCTACCAGAATGTAAAGCTAATGGAAATTTGTCTAAATTTTCTTATCTATTCACCATTTCATTGATTTGAGATGCATATTCTGTCACCTCAAGTTCCTTCCCCTCTTATCACTTATGTGATAAAATCCTCCTCCTCCCCAGTTTCATATATCTATAGTACAAGGGATATGGGAATGGTGATGGGATATTCTTTCTAATGGGTAATCTTGTAGTATAGCTACATGTGTAATAAATGCCAAACTCTTTATTTCAGTAAGTTTTAATTTATGCCTCTGATGTTCTGTCTCTATGAGATTCCCATTAAAGAATGCTATTAATGTGAAGTGGATTTTGCAAATGCTTTTCCTGACAAGATGTAGAAATATCATGGGAAAGCATAATGGCTTTTTATGTCACTCTGGTTGCTAGGACACAGATCTCTTAATATCTCGGCTGCAGAATGGATTCCTATATAGCACTTAAATGCACGTGATCAACTTTAGCTGACTCTTGATATGACTCTGCTGGTCATATCCCCTTGGTTTATAGCACAGCCTTACAGATACTTGTGGATCTTGAAAATATGAGTAGCCTGACATTTTCCAGACC
>NW_015386121.1:882622-885024 GCF_001527695.2 Protobothrops mucrosquamatus | reverse complement strand
GGTAAATTGTAGAGGTGGTACAGAAATATGTAGGGTGTTTTCTTTTAGTTTTGCTTTTTAGTTTAGTTTGTTATGTATGGTTTTATTATTGCTTTGTATTTTGCATTCAGACATGGCCTTACAGCTAATCAATGAAGTATTATTACGGTAATTTATTATCTGATGGTTTAATTTTTATTCTTGATGTCATTTATGTAAGATGCACAGGGAAAGTTTTAATGGAATAAAAAGTTGACAATTTCCCAACTAATGCCTATGAATTTAGTGGGTAGAAATCCTCTTAGATTTGTTGAAAAGAATGGAATATATTATAGCAGTTTGGAATGGCTACCATTGTAAACCCAGCCATTACTTGGGAAAGTCTTCTTGGTTGTGAATTTTAACTCTTTTTGTAATGCCCAAATAGGGCCCTACCTTGCCTTTCCTTTTCCCTACCTTCTCCTTCTCCTTCTCCCATCTCTGTCTGGCTTTCTTTCCACTCTTCCTTCCTTCTCTTCCTGGAGCACCTACTTTTTTCTGTCTATATTCTCTCCCCCTTCCCCTCCTCCTCCTTTATGTTTCTGCAGGATATGTGTATGCCTGTGCATGTCACTGTGTCTGTGGGGAGAAGAGTAATGATTTGCATCCTCTGTGTGAGAGAGAATGGTTGATTTATGCAGATGAGAATCAAGTTTACAGGCAATGGAGTTTTGGAATTTGCTTCTTGCAGGAATACAGACACATACACAGATGTATACACAAGTATGTCATATGTACATTGTGGAAGGCATTAGAGGGAGTTGTCAAATAGATGCTAGGTAAGGCTCACAGCTTCTGCATGCCTGGATATATTTTGTTTATTTTTCCTTTTATAAAGACACTGCTTTAAACTCATGGCCGGCCTCCTTTTGGGTAAATCTAGACATAAGCACTCTTTTACATTTCTTTGGGGAGGTTACTAAATGGGTCCTGTTTTACCCCTTCCCCATTTATTTCTATAGAATACTAGAACATGCCATTTGTAGTGTTGCTGTATGTATGTGCAAATGGCTATAGACATTTGAACTCCAAATGGGAAAAATAATTGAATGAAGTTTTATACTTTTAAAGGCAGCTCATACAGCTTTTTAATGATACACTCTGCTTTGACTGGTTTCTTTACTCCTGTTTTCTCATCTGAACAACTAAAAGGGATCTTGCAGAAATCCATCTTTTTTCCCCCTTCCTTAAATCCAGCTGTGTTGTTTTTTGAAACTTGTCATCTCTATAGGAAAATATATTGGGGAAACCAGAATTTTCAAAATAATCTCCTTTTTCCCCGTTTTTGCTTTCAGATTCGTATCCTTCAATCAGCTTCCTGACTGCATTCAAATGTGCCGAGACACATTCTTCTGCTTTGTTTTTCATTATTTATCTACTATCTAAGGACATTTTTATACCATGACAAAGAATTAGAAAGAAATAAGATGCTGTCTTTTTCAGAAATTGGAAGCCTTCCAAAATACCAAGAACAGGGTACTCTTTAGGAAGTCTAAACGATTTTTCAATCATTTAAAAAAAAAACACCAACCCCAGTCTTAATTATTTTTTCTCATAAATCAGAAATAAAACTTAACCCTGTTTCCTCCAAAGCCTTCAGCCCTGATGTCCTGCAAATCTGCTGAGAGGGTAACTTCTCAGCTTTCCACCCAACCTGACCTTTGGTCCTTAAGTGGAGTAGATGGATGAGGCCAAGCCAGACTTCTCTTTGATTCCAGAGAGTTCTATCTGGTAAGGGATATGGCAATGGCTGTACTGGAAAACTCAGCTAATAGCAATAGCACTTAGACTTATATACTGCTCCATAATGCTTTACAGCACTTTCTGAGCAGTTTACAATGTCAGCATGTTGCCTCCAACTATCTGAGCCCTCATTTTACTGACCTCAGAAGGATAAAAGGCTGAATCAACCTTGAGCTCCATCAGGATCGAACTCCAGGCTGTGGGCAGAGTTTGCCTGCAATGCTGCATTCTAACCACTGCACCATCAAGACACCTAAGATTCTGTCAGTGATACAGAGAAATTGAACCTCTCACTGGCCTATGGTCTTTTGGTGACAAAGGGTCAATATGTACTTTTTCTTCATCTCTGCAATCCCGACTGAAAGTTGTGATTTTTCATGAGGTTTGATGGACAGCAATACCAATAAATCTAATATCAAGAGTACAGTTTTGCTGCAATTCAGGACAGTCCTAGTAGACAAGAGCAGATAAGGTTACCACAAAGAAAAACCTCTTCTACACAAACATCTTGACTTGAAAATTAAAACGCCTAAAGCAGAAAGATCAAAATCATGTAAACGCAGACTGAAAACGAAACCAAAAAGAAAAACAGTATTGTTATTATTATTATTATTATTATTATTATTATTATTATTATTATT
>NW_015386121.1:872026-882283 GCF_001527695.2 Protobothrops mucrosquamatus | reverse complement strand
GGACAGTCCTAGTAGACAAGAGCAGATAAGGTTACCACAAAGAAAAACCTCTTCTACACAAACATCTTGACTTGAAAATTAAAACGCCTAAAGCAGAAAGATCAAAATCATGTAAACGCAGACTGAAAACGAAACCAAAAAGAAAAACAGTATTGTTATTATTATTATTATTATTATTATTATTATTATTATTATTATTATTATTATTATTATTATTATTATTATTGACATTGAAAAGAGAGACTTAAATTGCCATTACAGCAACAATAAACAAAAAGTAGGAATTCTTTTTATCTTGGCATGGTGATTTAAAAAAAAAAAAGAATGGAGATCCCTAAGTATGTGATGCCATTCAGGAAAGATACTCAGGAGTTGCGGTGCAGAAAATAATTTCACGCTTGCACACATGGGCACACATATGCAGTGATTGGAAATTTTCTTTTGTCGAAAACAGAACAAAATCCAAATATTCTTCACAGAGTAAGGACAATAAAATACTGAGAAATATGCAAAATAACTTCCTGGGTATGAAAGGGGGAAAATGGCTATGCTGAGATGAGCATTAGGAGATTATCAGAATAAACGTTTGAGATATGTTTGGTCTATGAAAGCTGATGCAGAAAGCTAAGCAGAAAATGGGATGATTGCTTATGGCAGATGACTACCCAGAATGAATGAATGAATGAATTGAATGAGTGAGTGAGTGAAGGAATTCACACTCTCCAGGGAAAGAAAGTGGGGTACCAATGTCATTACTATATTTAGAGAGTCTACAGCCTAGTAGTTGAAAAGGATTGGAGCAAAATTTACAAAGCCCAGGAGGAAAGCAAATAAGTTCCAAAGAGGAACACGTAAAACATTGAACTGATGCAAATACAAAACTGTAAGGAGAGGAAAAAATGGCTTGTTTAAGCTAAGAGCCTCTTCATCTTTCTTACTAGTCTTGGTACAAAATAAATCCACGCAATATCTCTTTCTGTAAAAGCAATGAAAATTCCTCTGCAGAGGAGAAGATAGCCCAGGCTGCTAAAAGCTAAAATAAGTGAGACAGGGAGCTTCATAAACAAATATCCCCATAGTTTTTCCCTTGCCAGAAAAGTAGTCATTTGCTTCCTGCTAGTTATATTGAAGAACAGTTATTACTATAGAAACTAATCCATGGTGAGAAAACATAAAACAAAAAGAAAAGTAGGAAAGGCCCCTGTCCATTAATAATGTAGGGTTTTAGAAAAACATTCATGGGTTCTTGGTTTAAATATGCCAAATCCAACAAGCAAAATACAGAGAATTCACCTGTACTCCTTTTTTTTTGTTATAATAGAGGGAATTCCAGGATGGCCATTTTCAACAAGGAAGAAAATGGAATTGCCAGTGTTGGAGAGAAAAAAAAGCTAGCTAGCTCAGTGGAGTTTCAACATAAGGAAGAAAGATTTATGAGATACATGAGTGTGAGATATAAAGGTAACATTTTCAGTTATGAGTGAAAGAAGGATTGTGAGATGTGAGAAAAGGTGAATAATTTACGGTTCCATCTGCTACAGCAAATGTTGCACCGAAAAATTATTTCCTATTTTAGCAGGTTGGCATTGTGGTTTAGGGGCATTAGCTTTTTTTTTTCTTTCAAGAAGAAAGAAAGAATTGGAAGAGAAGGAAAAAAATAGACACTGGTTCGTCAAATCCATGGCTGAATTTATTTTGTAAAAGACGGGTGCAATATATTGAAAGCTTGAGGGAAGATAATGTAGTAAGTAGAAATTTGGTCTTCACATTTCTCTCTTTAAGAAGACTTGAATTAATGTTTTTCTATTCAACCATAGTTGCTTATTCTTACTCAAATATGGAATCTCATGCAGTCCTTATTGATAGTTGCATCTTATAGGCATAGTTGTAACATATTTGACTGTTTTCCTGGCCAAATATCAGCTTTCCATCTTTGCCAGTTAAACAACTGATGTATCCTTTTGATCAGACTTCACACAACTTGAACCTCTAGATAGAAATGATCCTTGGCTCCATTTGTTGAGAAAGATATAGTTTTATTAGAGATCGTATTGTAGCATTGCATAGCCAAAATCCCTAAGTTCTACTCCTCCCCTTTACTGTCTCTCATTGCCCACCCCAGTGTAACCTATCAAGTTCATGCAAGATGTTTTCATAATGTTAAGTCCAAACTCAGGTTAGTAGGCAGCTCCAGCTTCCTCCTTCTTCTAGCTGAGTGACCTTGAGGCACTGTCTCGAGAAAGTACAGCTTTTACTTTCTATTTCCCAAGCATCCCCCCCTTCATTCCCTCTCCCCACAGTTCATGGCAATTTGTCACCACATAGCAGTGAAGCACAGCAAGTATAAGGTGGCAGCTGACATTTTGAATAAGAGAATAACAGAATTGGAAGGACCTTGGAGGTCTTCTAGTCCAACCTCCAGCTCAAGCAGACGATCCTATACCATTTCAGACAAATGGTTGTCCATCTCTTCTTAAAAACCAACAGTATTGGAACACCACAACTTCTAGAGGCAAGAAGTTCCACTGGTTAATTGTTCTAGGTTTACTTAGTTCTTTGATTAGTTTCCATCCATTGCTTCTTGTCCTTCCTCCAGGTGCTTTGGACAATAGGTTGACCTCCTCTTCTTTGCGGCAACCTTTACCCCCCCCTCCCCTTTTTGTGGCAGCTTCTTGCTTTAAGAAAAAGTGTATAAAAGGTCCAAAATGCTTAAGGTGAATGATGCATTAGTTGAATTGCTAGCAGCATAAGCAACTGAATACTGGAAAATAATAGATTTTGCTAGAAATTATTCTTACAGGCATAACATGGAAATTCCTGAAAAAACCTCAAAGAAAGCAAAAAAAAGTGCAAATATCCATTTCATTTGTCCACCACTAATGATAAGTATTGATCTACAGCTTGCTTGCAAGCCTGTATGCACTGAAAATCATCAAGATTACTCATCTCTACAGATTACTCATCATATATGAGATTTGCCTCTTTTACTTCTCAAATAAGTTCAGAGATAAGTCCTCTGGGACTTTTAAATTAAATTCCAATGTTCTTTTGATTTATCTATTATAATACTGCTTTTGTTTTCCAAATGTCTGATCTGTAGAATAATCAGCAAGAAAAGCAAATATACAGGGCTTTTAAATCCAAACTTTATGCATTCTTATAATTGATTTTATTAGTATTAACAATGAAGTTCTCAATGACAGCTTATTGAGGTCATGCAATTTGACTTTCCATGATTTTTTCCACTTCCTCCATTAAACCTTTGGAGACAATCCACAAACAATGAAAGGGGTTGGCTCCATTCTGAAGTTCTTCAAAAATTCTTTTTGTGGATTAGATACACAAGAGATATTCAGAAGGGTTTACTGGGAATGGATTGAAATGCATTCATTTGCATTTTCCTAAATACTGGAAATATGTTTATTAAGCCCAAAATGGCTTTCCTTTCCTTTTGCTAAAAAAATGATTGTTACAAAAACTTTGCAGTTTTTTCCAGGTAGCTGGTGGGATCTGTGTTTAGGGGTTTGTATGAACACATCTGACTACCAAACCAAATTAACCAGCCTACTCCAAGACTCCACATACAAACCCCTAAACACAGATCCCACCACCTACCTGGAAAAACCACTAGATCCAAAATAAAAGCCTCCCCCATCAGCGAAGAGATCCAGCAAAGAATCATTCCCAGAGAAAAATCATCCAGATGCCCTAAGCTCTATGGTCTCCCCAATATACACAAAGAAGGAACCCCACTTAGACCCATAGTCAGCTCCATAGGCTCACCTCTACAAAACCTAGCCAAATTTCTCGCCAAACAACTACAGCCCTATGCAGAATCATCACCTCACACGTAAAAAACTCATTCCAATTCATAGAGATCATAAAGAAACAAAACTTACAGCCCAGTGACCTACTCGTGAGCTTTGATGTCATTTCCCTCTTCACCCAAGTGCCAATCAAAGAAGCCTTGACAGCTATCCAAAACAAATATAACCCTCCCAAGCACATCCTAGATCTGACCAACCACTGCCTATCCAACACATACTTCATCTACAACGGACAAAAATACAAACAAATAGAAGGAGCACCCATGGAATCACCCCTCTCACCTGTCATTGCAAACCTCTACATGGAACACTTTGAAACCCAAGCTCTAGAAAAATCTGATCACAAACCCAAACTCTGGCTCAGATATGTAGACGACACCTTCATAATCTGGCCACATGGGAAAGAAAAACTAGACAACTTCCTCACACACCTCAACAGCCTACACCCCAAAATACAGTTCACCATGNCTAAGAAACCCCAAAGACAAAATTGAGTTAGAAAATCAAGGAGTATATGAAATCCCATGCACCGCCTGCCCCACCACATACATCGGACAAACCAACAGAAGAATAAGTGCACGCATTGAAGAACACAAGAACTCAGTCAGAAAAGAAGAACCAACTTCTTCCCTGGTCCAACACCTTAAAGCCACAGGACATAAAATTGACTTTAAAAAGACCAGAACTATTGCCAAAACTGAACACTTTAACAACAGAATAATCAGAGAAGCCATCGAGATAGAAAAACACCAACACAGCATGAATAAATGAGATGATACCTCCCGCCTACCAGCCATTTGGAAAACCGCCCTTATTGGCAAACGAGTTCCTAACACAAAGAATGGCACCAGACCCACACTCATGAAAAGCACACAGGATGTCACCACCACACATCCACGCAAAAAGCAAACCCAAACCCACACAGATGATGAGGCACGACCACAAACTAGAAGCCAGTCCACAGCTGCATCATTAGCCACTTTAAACCCCTCCAATCCATACATGAAGCAAACTGACACCCACCATAAAGATGTGGCACGACCACAAACACAAAGCCAAACAACAGCAACGCAGCTCACCATCTCAAATCCCCCTGCAACTCAGACTAACCCGAGCACAACAAAGCCCCCACCCAAACAGAACACGCCCCCATCGAATCAGAGCACAGCCAACCCCCCATCGAATCAGACCACAGCCAAGCCCCTTAACCAATCAGAACACACCTCCACCCAATCAGAACACAGCCAAGCTCCCACCCAATCAGTTCAAACCCCACTGGCAGTTAAAAGGAAGAAACAGCTGCGATCACACATTACTCCTAGAAGCACGAAGCTGAAAACCCGAATAACCAAAGACCTAGGCAGTTGCCTAGATAGGACAGTTTGGCATTCTACGAATAGTAGTACATCTCCGAGGTTTTAGGCAAATGCTTCTCCAAGTTTCTGCTCCTTCCACTAGTTTTTTAAGTGATGGATTGGGACTGAATTAGCCCATTTCCTAATCAGAGCATGTCCTTTACCACTAAAATGTGGGGTGTCTCCATGTCAGTTGAAACACATGATACTGTTTTTATTGACTCAATCTGCCTGTCTAGTTCAGTGTTCTGAAAGTATCCCTCCCAAATAGCAATAGCACTTAGACTTATATACTGCCCCATAGCACTCTCTGGGCAATTTAAAATGTCAGCATATTACCCCCAACAATCTGGGTCCTCATTTTACTCACCTTGGAAAGATGGAAGGCTGAGTCAATCTTGAGCCCTTGAGCCCCGTCAGGACTGAACTCCAGACTGGGGGCAGAGTTTGCCTGCAGTACTACATTCTAACCACTGCGCCATCAGGGCTCTTTGGTGCTAAACAGTATTTCCTGTTAGTCCTGCTCCTTACATTTCCCACAATCCAGTCAACCAGAGATGCTGGGATCAACTGAAGGCCATCTATATGCAAAGTTACGTGGTATATTATTAGAACCATGGACCTAAATGGCCCTTCCAACTCTAAGTAGAAAATAAACAAGGGCCTCTCTCATGTTCAAAAATCATGTCTCACATATCTTGTGAGTCAAATGGAAAAGGCAGAATCTAAAATGAAAACTGTATAGGAGAAAATGAAGCATTAATACCTGTCCAAAGAGAGGAGATGTTTGTGAGAGAACCTCCCATTGTCAGAACAAATGATGTAACGTAAGCCAAACTCTCAAGATAGGGCAAAACTGAACACAAATCAGATGAGAATACAAGAAGATAGTTTCTTAAAAATTGCAAGAGTTTAGCAGAACATTAAAAAAAAATCCCGCAGAGAGATGTGAATAAATTTAAATAATATTAAAATGTAGGGCAAAAGTATTATTTTACAGCTACTTTACACATATGAAAAGTACATGAATAAAAAGCCAGTATATTTGCATGGACCCTATAAGTTTTCCCTGTTTGCATTCTATTTTACCTTTGAAAGCAGCTCTGGCAGCTCTGCCAGTAGTAATTAAAGGTTTTATAGCTGACGTACAAAAAAACACCCTCTGTGATTTTTCAGGGACATAGCCCTCTATAATTTTGTAATGAGATTCTCCCTTTACAAGTGTTGATTTTCTGCTTGCTAATTTCATCCGAGTTCAATTAAAAGCAGCTCGAGAGAGGCGGGGAGAGTGTTGAGTCCTTTGCAAAACGCAAAGCATCGGGGCATCAAATGGCAGGCTCTAACAGCCTCCTCCTTCTCTTCCTCCTCCTGCCAGTGGTATAAACCTAAATCCCCATTTTATATTTGTGGCTCGGCCGCTGTGCGGGCTGTCCATCACAGGGAGTCTCATTAGGATTCCTGCAGCACATGGCTGTTAATACTAATTCCCTAGTGACAGTGGAACACTGAAGTAACATTTAACAGTTCCTCGGTTAATCATTAAAATTAGCCTATCTCAGTGGATAGTGGATCATCTAAATGTTTCAGGGCAATGTAATTTCAGATAATATATGAGATTATGAAAGAGGACTTTGAATATAGCACTAAAAGATGCAAGGTAATAAAGCTGCTTCTCTGGAGCACCTGAAGTTGGTGTCAGTAAGGTTTTTTCTTTTGTGAGTGTTCAACAGGACGTCCATTTGGGCACATCTCATGCAGATTAAAACTACCTCAGCAAACCAAAGAGGAGTGGAACCTGCATGCCGAAGAAGCGCATTATTTTTTCTGAGAAATATTTCTGAGAAAAAAAAATATTTTTTTCAGAAATGAGAAAAAATGAGAAACACCACATTTCTGTCAAATCAATGTCCAATGAAATTTACCCCAGAAAAGGCCCAGAAAAGTACAAACCCCCTTTCTTATACCGCTAGGTTTGACAGAGCCTGTTGGGGTGACTCTTTTGTCTCCCCGGCCTTGCATTGCCTGACCCATAGATGACAGAGACAGTTCTCGGAACCTGGAGGGAGATTTTAAAATGGCTCTGCAAAGAGGCAGCTTTATTAACAGGTTAATGAAGAAATCCTGCAGATAGAAGCTTTTTACTAAAAATGAGCCCATAGGAAAAACAAATATTTTGTCATTTAAAAGTTAAGCCTGAAACCAACAAACCCCAACAGTCCATTTCCTCATCATACAGACCTGCAAGTGAAAAGAAATCATGATTGCAAACCCTTCAAATATCTCCTTTCCCTTTCCCTTTCTCTTTCTCTTTCCCTCAGACTTTAAAAGGAAGGGCTGATTTCTTTCAGTAATTGATTCTGAATGTCAAGTCCTTTCTGAGAAACAGTCAGTGATCCAATTAGCAGCACAACTTTTGGCCTTTCTGGCATGCTACTGTGTTTTTTTTTTAATGAAGTATGGATGTGTTTTGGTTGAATACTAATACTCTGCATTTACACTGGTGACTGAACAGCTGATATATGGCAGAGGAAGGCTTTCAGCTTTCCCAAAGAAAAAACAACAACTCCATTTTTATGACCGTGACACTAGGGACCACTAACATGAAGGAGACAGATAGCAAAACTGGTCCTTGGCATGAATGAATAGTCTATAAACTCAGAAGAGGGTATGTGTTATGCTTTTTAATATGTATTGCTTACATGGCTTTTATTGTTTTCAAATTATTATATTGTTTGGGTGCTTTATATTGTTTCTTTGTGAGCCACCCAGAGTTATGTATTGAAATGGGCAGTGGTATTAAACAAATTAAATTAAGTGTGCTATTTACCTCATATGAATTTCGAGAGGGAGGGGAGAAAGGGACTTGTCAGATGTGTGTCATTGTCTGAGTGATGGAAGATGCCTCCCTGTTTAAACAAATTAGACTTGCCTCGCTGGCTTGAGTAGGATTGAAGTGAAAGCTTAATAAATGAGAGTGCTAGAAAGAAATATTCATAAATTTTAAGCCATGCATTAAGCCAAATCATGGTTTGTCATAGCCATGGTGTGTAGTCATAATTAGCTAAGTTCATGTAACATCCTAAACTATGAAATATTACATTCATCCCTTTTTTTGTGGGTCTCCTTCGTTTTTGGCCAGTGTGGGGCAGCAGTCAAAAAAGCTAATGCAATCCTTGGTTGCATAAACAGAGGCATAGAATCAAAATCATGTGAAGTATTAGTACTGCTTTATAAAACCATAGTAAGACCACACCTGGAATACTGCAATTAGTTTTGGTTACCACATTACAAAAAAAGATGTTGAGACTTTGTAAAAAGTGCAGAGAACAGCAACTAAGGTGATTAAGGGCCTGGAGACAAACATATGAAGAATGGTTGAAGGAGTTGGGTAAGGCTAGTCTAGAGAAAAGAAGAATAGCAGTATTCCAATATTTGAGGGGCGATCATGAAGAAGACAGGATCAACCTATTTTCCAAAGCACCAGAAGGCAGGACAAGAAACAATGGATGGAAACTAATCAAGGAGAGAAGCAACTTGGAATTAAAGAGAAATTTCCTAACAGTGAGAACAATTAATCAGTGGAACGACTTGCCTTCAGAAGTTGTGGGTGCTTCATCACTGGAGGTGTTTAAGAAGAAACTGAACAGTCAGTTATCTGAATGGTATAGGGCAGGGGTCGGCAACCTTAAACACTCAAAGAGCCACTTGGACCTGTTTTCCAGAGAAAAGAAAACACTGGGAGCCACAAAACTCCTACGCACACGAGGGGGGGAGCTTGATTGAAGAGTTTAATTAAAAAGAAATAGAGGTTGCTGTGCATGAGTTCGCTCTCTCTCCCTCCCTCCCTCTCCCTCTCTTTGTCTCCCTCCCTCCCTCCCTCTCCCTCCCCCTCTCTCCCTCTCTCCGATCTTCTGCTCACCTGGTAAGCTGGCTTCACGACAAGCTGACACACATTCTTATTGGGCTGGCTCTCTACTGCCCTTGATCTGCCAGTCCTCTTCTGAGAGACAGAGGGGGGGGGGAGTGCAAGTGCCTCTCTCTGTCTCTGTCTCTCTCTCTGCAAATGGCGGAGGAGGCTGGGAGCCGCAGGAGAAGGCTCAAAGAGCCACATGCGGCTCCAGAGCCGCGGGTTGCCGACCCGTGATATAGGGTCTCCTGTTTGAGCAGGGGGTTGGACTAGAAGACCTCCAAGATCCCTTCCAGGTCTACCCTGATTCTGATTCTCTCTCTGAAATGGGTTTCCCTTCCCTTGTACTTGTTTCCCAGTCTTACTCTACTGTTCACATTATTTTTTGTGGGCTGATTCAACATAGCCAGTGTTATTTCAGTAAAATAAGTGTTAATTAAGGTCAATAGGCAGGCAGGAAATCTACAGTAAAATGATTTCTCTGTTATACAACACCAACATCGGCATCTGTGGGGGGAACAGGAGAGCAAATGACAATCATCGTGCAAGTGATGAATTTGCATTAGACACTGAGAAGCAAATACACAATCGTGGCTTGTGCAGATGCCACTGAAAACATGTCTGCAATTGTTTCATCATTTTTCCTTGGTTCTAACTGGGATTATAGAAGGCATTCTGTGCCAAAAAGTTTTCAGATGGTGTGAAACCTGAATGGATGATTTAATATGAGGTCACCACTTCCCATGCGACCAGCAACCCATATCCTGTTGCCTTAATTTAATAGTTTGTGCAACTTGGCCTACCTAAACTATTCAGGGCCTTTGGAGCAAGGGTTATCCACATTTTATTTGAAACTTACCTCGCTCATTTTGGAAAACAGCACTTCCCTCGATTTATTGTACAAAGCTTTAGACAATCACAAAAGGAGATAAAACATGCATATCAGTAGGCAATGAAAATAAAGATGTGCAAGGGACTTCCGGTGGGACGGCGCGCCGATGGCGGCTCTTTTCGGAGCCGTCCGCTTGGGAAGGCGTCAGAGCCAGCATGAACAGCGGTCAGCAGCTGTTCAGCGGCTTGGAACCTTGTGCCCCGGGAGAAGGGGTCGAGGTGAGTACTCCTGGATAGGAGTAGAGTCCCAAAAGCTCTCCCTTTTTCTCGGGAGAGC
>NW_015386121.1:870448-871726 GCF_001527695.2 Protobothrops mucrosquamatus | reverse complement strand
TCCGGGAAATCTCCGTCTCCCAAGTGCCTTTGTTCCCTTTTTTGGGGGGGAACAAAGCCAGTCGTTGCCTCCACTTCTGTGAATTACAGAGAACTGTGAGTAAATAATAACCAGATGGAACTGACCAGGGGAAACTGGACTTGAGCAACTTAAGACTTTAACTCAATTTATTAACATCTTCTTTAAAGTTAAGCTGAAACGAGGAAAAAAAATGGCTGCGGTTTGTCGTTTTTTTATAGATGAGATTGACTTTCTTTTTTAACTTTCACTTTCCTGCAGCGCTGAATGAAAGGGAGATTGTTACCCCTTGGCTTAAAGTTGTAACTTTGACATATTTTTTTTTGGATTTATGGAAAGTTTTGGTGATTATTTTTTCCTTTTAACGGAGAGAATTTTGGATTTGGATTTTGGATTCCCCCCCCCTCTTTTTTTTTTCTTCGAGGCTTGGATTAAAGAAGTTTGAAAATTGGTTTTGCTTAATGGAATCTCCGCTTTGTTTAAAGATCTTCAACAGTCTATAAGGATATAGAGAAGAAGCAGTGATGGACTCAGCTGTGACTTTTGGGATGCAATTTTAATACTTATAGAAATGGAAAATTATGGTATTGCACCTCAGGGGAAGCAGTGGGGGGATATTATTGCTCTTTCTGGAAGGAAGTGGAAGAAAGAGCTGTAAAAGCAGAAATTGGATTGGCAATAACTAAAGAAAATCTACAAGGATACAGAGAAAAAGCGGTGATGAATCTAACTGAGACTTTGGGATGCAATTTCAATACTTATAGAAATGGAAAATCATGGTATTGCACTTCAAGGGAAGCAGTTGGGGGATATTACTGCTCTTTCTGGAAGGAGGGAGAAGTGGAAGAAATAGCTGTAAAAGCGGAAACTGGACTGGAAACAACTAAAGAAAATCTACAAGGATACAGAGAAAAAGTAGTGATGGACTTAGCTGTGATTTTGGGATGCAATTTTAATACTTATAGAAATGAAAAAGTATGGTGATTGGAAACAATTAAAGAAAATTTACAAGGATACAGAGAAGAGGCAGTGATGGACTTTGCTGTGACTTTGGGATGCAATTTAAAAGAATTTATAGAAATGGAAAATTATGGTATTGCATTTCAAGGGAAGCAGTTGGGGGATATTACTGCTCTTTCTGGAAGGAGGGAGAAGTGGAAGAAATAGCTGTAAAAGCGGAAATTGGACTGGAAACAACTAAAGAAAATTTACAAGGATACAGAGAAGAGGCAATGATGGACTTAGCTGTGACTTTGGGAT
>NW_015386121.1:833301-869467 GCF_001527695.2 Protobothrops mucrosquamatus | reverse complement strand
AGGAATAGAGTTATTAGTATTGACTTAAGGGGAAGTAGGATATATTAAAATAATAATAGATTAGTTATATGTATAACTGAGTTAATTATATTGAAATAATTTGAATTGTATAAATATGATTTTGTTTTGATTAATTGATGGCCTTGCCACCATGTAAAATAAAACCAATAAAAATTTTGTTGAAAAAAAAAAAAAAGAAAGAAAGAAAATAAAGATGTGCATAAAATATACATATGAAAGTACCAGGAAAAAAAGAGATCAAAAAAGAAATATAAACAAAAAATAGAGAGCTGCTTTTACTCTTTGTCTGTTTGATTCATTTTCTTCTTAAGGATAGGGAGGCTGTTCTGTGGCAAGTGTAACATGTAGCCAAGATCGTAAAGTATAATATCAGTTGGTTATTAAGTGTTCTAGTTTTGGGCAGATGCTAGAGAAAATTTTGATAGGAATTTGTATGCGTAAACATGTTTTGGTGTGCAAAGCATTCAACAATTACATCATTTTATTACAGGTGTAAAATAACGCTACAAGATGCAAATGGTCGATTAAGCTAAGTTTTATTATTATTCGCCAATATTTTTGGGGATGCTGTATTATTTTCCATTCATCTGCTCAACACTTATTCCACCATTGACAAAGCAATTGTTTATTTGTAGCAATAATCGCTAAATGAGAGTACCAAACATTAATATCAACACTCCAGACTAGTAGTCCTCAACTTGCAACTACAGTTGGGACCAGAATTTCAATCACTAAGTGATGCAGTTGTAAAGTGAGACATCATTATGCAAATTTTAGTGGTTGTTAGCCAAGGATACACCCCAAATTGAGCCATTTGGGGCTTGGTCCCTTCCAAACCAGAACCTCAATAAGGAAAGGGACTGCTTCCAAATAACCCCATCTGCGTCTCTCTCTGCAATCTCTTCCCTTTGGGCCACCCTGCACCCTGTTTTATAGGGCAGCTGTCAAGCTGCAAAAAATGCCTATGGTGCTGCGTCCATTACTGCTTCTTAGCTTGCCTACAGACTCAGGAGGAGAGGAATGCAGGCTTCAGACGTCGGATTGCCAAGCCGTGGGAATCAAGGTCGTCCAAGAACTGTTTACTGGGAACTGAAACACTCTCTCATAACAATTGTCTGACACTTTATTGGATAATGGGACCTGCACTAATAAGGGGAGGGAGATTCTATACTTGAATATACTGATTTTGGCACCAATTAACCAGAGCTGGTTTTCTATTCATCTGTGCCGAAATGGTGTGCTCAATAAAGTTTTGCGTTAGAAATTGGAAAGTCTCAGCTGTGCTTACTTCATTGGGATCATCAATCGGAACCTTGACATTGACTGTGTAGCTCTGGGGCTGCTTGCCATGCCTTGGGAAGCCATAGCTGGCCTAGCCCAATCCCAGTTGCCCTCATCATCCTGCACTCCAAGACCCCTGCTGCCTTGTGCCACGCCAGCTGAATTTTGCCGCTATCGTCTTGCTCCTGCTGCTGCTGAAATGTACCTGGCCTGGCTGCTGGGCCATATGTGGTTGGCTTTGCATGGTGAAAATGAAAACAAAAGTATAAAGTAGCTTGAAGGGGCCCGAGTATGCTAAAATGCCATTTTTTTGGGCTGCATTCCTGGGCTTTATGGGGCTGGTTTTGCACTGCCAAAAAAAAAAGGAGAGAAAAAAAAGCAAAAGTAGTTCCCCCCCCCTTTCTCCCAGTGCAAAGCCAACCCCAAGGCCCAGCAACATTTGGGGGCTTTCTGAACCCTTTAAACTGCTTTGTGTTTTCCTTTTCTTTTTTGCCATGTGAGGCCAGCCCCATACAGCCCAGCAACAAGGTTGGCCCTGCTTCATCAGCATCAGCAACAAGAAGATGGCAAAAGTCAGCTCAGGTTGCGAAATGCAGGACAACAGGGAGTTAAAAGGACAGAGGCTTGGAAGGAGATAAGCAAACAGGGCAGTTGCAGGGCCTCTGCAGGTCGCCAAGTATTCAAATTTTGATCACGTGACCGCAGGGATGCTGCCATACCTTAGGGCACAGGCCCTAAGTCTCTTTGTTCAGCGCCCTCATAACTTCAAACGGTCGCTGAACAAATAGTCGTAAATTGAGGACTACCTATACACAGTGCACTAGGAAGCTCTATGAAAATATGTCAGAATCTAATAAAGCTATGGGTATGGAATAGTTGAACGTAAATACATAATCATTTCCACACCATAGAATATAAGTCCTAAAGTGACATAATTAATGCCAACATTTTATATATTCTTCAAAAGAAATCAAGAAATCCAATTACGCTATTATTAACGGCAAAATATAAATAGGCACTTCCACAGCATGAGATATTCTCTAATAATAAAAAAAATCTTTTTCCCCACAAAAATTATCTATCAACTCTTATCTTAATTTATTCAATAATTTTTCGTCACTGCTGAATTGCTAGCATGTCTTTATCCACTCTCCATATGGCATTGTTTTTGCTTTTCACCAACCCTTTTGCAGTGACAACTTTCCTATTATTAACAGATAAAATACAACAAAGCTGAATATGTTTTTATAATCAAGAATTTAAAAAGCTTCAGCAATGTGGTTTTAAAATCAAAAGCTACATCGTGTCCGGGATTCTCTATCACTATGTAACATGTTCCCTGAATAGATGAATAATTGGATAGGGTACCCCAAATGTAAAAAAGCTGTTGGGTGAAGCCTGTTGTCTTTGTAAGATTATCTACTAAGTTAAATATATTAAATGCATTTTTTTAAAAAAAAACCAATTTGGAATGTTGTAATTTTCTTTCACAGTTGTTGACTATGTCCCTTTGCTAGATTAGCTGTCCTATGATCAGCTCCCAGTGAGCCTTAAAACCTTCTGACAGGCTTATTTCTAGCAACATGTAATTTAATAGTGAGAGTATAACTTTGGCTGGTTTCTTATTGTGATAATCACATTGCAGTGCTTGTCTTTTTTATGTATCTTTGGTTTATCATTTTGAAAATCCCAAATTGATGCACAATGAATGTTTACTTTGTTGTAAAAATATTTTTTTGGGAAACAGATTTGAATAAAGATTTGATGTACAACATGGCTCTTGCTTTTTAAATATTCTAAGGCGGGGGTGGGTGAGTGGAGTGGAGTGCTCAAGAGCCGCTGGCAATATGGTTACTTTGTTACACCCAAGTGGACACATATGGAGAGCCTGTTTATCTTCATTAAGATTTATGAGAATTTATTGCAGGATAGCAGTTTTATTATTCTGCACTGGGCTATCCAATATGCAATCTTGTTATAAATATCAGGGCATGAATTGGATGGGTGACATCCTTTTACCTCTTCATAAATGGGCATTATGCTCATTTGCATCCGACAGTAACAAAATGAGCTCATTTTCCATTCTTTCGAACTGATATCTAAATAAAGGCAGAATTATTGTATTGTAAAGATTCTGCCATACGATCATTTTCATGCAAACCACACCGTTGCATTTTAATTAAAAAAATTAATATACAAATTTGGTATTTAAAAAAGAAATAAGTCTTAAATCCATTATTTAGAGCCAACCTGGAGGAAACTACATTTGGCAGAGGAAGATTGAGATTAGATTGCACTAATCTAATATCTAACGTAATCTAATTTAGTCTAATCTTCCATTTTTACTTTCTCAAAAGTATGTTTCATTTTGATTTTATAAAAGGACATTTCAGCAGTTCATCAAATGCTTACTTTTATAGCACATTTTATTAAATCAACAAATAACATCCACTGAAGAGCACATACCTTCATTTATTAATAATCATTACAAGATTTCTAGTTCTGAGAGGATCTATTGTGTTTTGTCTTCCTCCTTAGAATAGAATAGAATAGAATAGAATAGAATAGAATAGAATAGAATAGAATAGAATAGAATAGAATAGAATAGAATTTTCTTAATTGGCCAAATGTGATTGGACACACAAGGAATTTGTCTCTGGTGCATAAGCTCTCAGTGTACATACAAGCAACAAAGCGATAAATCATAAATCAAAAGATATAACCAATGAAGTGATAGTCATAAGATACCAATAGGAGTAGATAATAGGAAACATGAGAAGGATAACTGCAATGCAGCCCTACTACATGGGTAAATAACCTTAGGCATAAGATAATGCTGTGGGAATTAGGTGTTTAGCAGAGTGATGGCACGGGGAGGAAAAACTATCTTTGTGTCTAGTTGTTTTGGTACACAATGCTCTATAGTGACATCCTGAGGGGAGAAGTTGAAACAGTTTATGTCCAGGATGTGAGGAGTCTGTAGATATTTTCTCAGCCCTCTTTCTGGCTGTATCCAATATATATCCCATTTATGTTTGTGTGTGTGTATTAAATTAAAAACCGAATGCACTTTTAAAATGAAAATTAATTTTAAAAATTAAGGCATCACCAGCAATGAGGTGCAACCCTTTGCATGATGTGCAAAGTCTAGTGTGAACTTTGAGCTGATGAAAATTGTACAGCCCCAAATTAATTTTCCCATTCATTCAGATTTCTTTTCTCTTCTATAATGCAGTATGTAAATATTGTGTACCTGCACTGAAATAATGTTGCCTGGAATGTCCTGATGTTATTTGCTAGTATCTTAGTGATCATGGGGAGCAGCCAAAAAAACACATGTAGAGATTCAGACAGAAAAGGATTAATTGATGTAAACTTAAATTGCCAATCCAGATAGTGGTCAAAGACCAACAAAGTCAAGGGAACTCAAATTCTAAACAACCAAGGAGAGCAGGAAAGTGTCCTTGTTAAATGAGCTTTTAGAGGGGAAGTGTCAACTAAATTTTGCTTTTGCTTTTCCTCACAGCAAGATGTCTCATCTTGGAGAAGATCCAGAAATCAGAAGAAAATAGTCACCTAGGGAAATGTGGAACTAGGTACAAAATTGGATCCTTTTAAATATATATATTATGGATTGATCTGAGCTGTTTCTTGTATTTTTGGTTCCATTTGGTTTTTCTGCATTGAGTTTGCATCTCACTGTGTACTTGTGCATGGCAAATTACCATGCTGTTCTGTTTAATTCCATGTGAATTAAAGCCAGTCACAAAGTATCTTCAGTCCTCAGTTAGCTTCTTAATCTACCGAATAAACAATTTGTACTGTATCTTCTTCTGAAATCAGAGGTCTCATTGTGGCAGAGAATTTAGCATTACCATTATCAGGGCCATGCTGCAGTGGCAGAAAAGCAAAAGGAAGGAGAGACAGAGCATAAGAAGAGACTTGCACTACAAAGAATGGTGCTGGCAGTGACTACTAGACAAACCTCCACCCCAGGTTCTGGGAAGTGATCAGGATTGTGGGGAAAGGGCTTAGGGACTCGGAGTGACAACCCACCACATCCTTGTACATTCACATGCAAGCATAGCATATGACCATTTACAAATACTGACATGTTCTGCATTTTTGTCCAAACATTACCATTCTGTGTGGTTTCCCCCCCCAAAAAAAAAATCAATTTTCAAATTTCATTCAGAGAAGAGGAATATTTTGGTGAAACTCCAAACAAAGTGGGAGATGAGACTTTTCACCAGTCTAAATTATAATGTAGCCAAGGATTCTCTGTCCATGTACGTGTGTGTGTGTGTGTGTGTGTGTGTGTGTGTGTGTGTGACTCGTATTTTGAATGTGCAATAATATCTTCATCAATCTGCAACCTTCTCAGCTTCCTACACTTTCAGGAAATCCCAAGGATAAAGTCATCTTTTGTTCTTTTTGCAGATTAAGCGTGGGCCGCTAAGATGGCTGCAGTGGAATATAATTCAAAGAAACAACAGCAGCATATTGTGCCATTGCACATAGTAGTAGTAGTAGTAGTAGTAATAATAATAATAATAATAATAATAATAATAATAATAATAATAATAATAATAATAATAATAATAAAAACACTTTCTAACTGCCCTGAGAATGAAGTAAACAAACCATGTCCTCTTTACATGAGAAGGAAACTATTAGGTTCTTGGAAGAGTTATCCCAACCCAGAATTTTGTTGTTGTTGTTGGCAAGGACAATATGGGATGTATTACCAAGATGGTTCTGGATAATCCTTCCTGTTGCATTTTTTATTCTTTCAGCAGACCATGACAAATATAGACTACAACCTCATTTTGCTTTAACCTAAATGCAACATGGAAGAACTCCTTATGGATCTGTCATGTGTCTGAGTAACGAAACACTTAAAAGGACTTTCAGGCATGTTTTTTCCTAAAAGCATTATTAATGTTACAGATGCGTCAGCACAGCATGGGGGAATGCTTAGATCTGCTTCTCTTCCGTTATGCCTAATATTCTAAGCCTTTTCCACTCCCTTATTGTAAGGTCATGGTTCACATCTTCCAATCAACTTGGAAGATGTGATTTACTTCCGGTTTCTTTCTCCCGGGCTATCCCTATGCTCCTCCCTCTTTCCCAGTTGCTGGTTTAACTATATATATACCAGACAGTTCTGCACATTGTCAAAGCAAGAATATACAGTATTTGCAGCATTGACAGGATCAGAGTAACTTGGGTGGAAGAGTTAATTGTTATTTCGTGCTAGATGATCCTGATGATACCTCATCTCAAACTAATGGATGACATCTCCCAGCAGCTTAAAGTAGATGGTTAAAGAAAATGGGGAAAGGCATCATACATTAAAGTGTCCAAGGGCTTAATCTCTCTTCCTTCCATCAACACTGACTGTAACTGCACACTCAGAAAGCAGCAGAACCACTTCAGGAAAAGCCACTTGATCTTCTAGCCCCAAACCTGATCCAGAAAGATACTATGGCATGGTTGATGGTAGTAAATGCTGCTGGAAAATCCAACATAACCAGGATGGGTGAACTACCCTCATCCAGATCCCAATATAGTTCATCCACCAGAGTGCCTAATGTGGTTCTCATCTCATGCCCAGGCCTGGACTTAGATCTAGTTGGAAGAAACCTGGATCATCCCTTTAATCCAGACCCCTCTGTCCCTGCTGTCTCATTACTTTCTCTACAAGCACCCCTAAAAAAAAAAAAAAGATGGCCAGGCTGAGTGTTGGCATCTTGGGAATGGCATCTTGTGGGATATATCATGAAATCTGAGGATTCCAATTAAACCACACATTAATGAACCCTGCAATACAAAGTATAAATTTTAAACTCTTTTAAAAAGAACATTAATTGTGAAAGATGACGGTGTACAAATATGGTAAATAAATAACTAAATGTGGCATGATTACTATGTTATTAAACTATAGTGTTCTCCTCTAAAGTCACATAAAAACACATCACAAAGAATTTGCTAAGACAATAGACCAAGGAGTTCTTAATTCAAATTTTTCAGAATTAGGTGTTAGGCCTTAGGTCATCTCAGATCTCTCTGTCTGTCTGTCTGTCTGTCTGTCTCTCTCTCTCTGCCCCTCTCTCTCTCCATAGCCTACAATGATGTGATAACACAGATCTGTCTTCATAAATAAGCCACTACAATGATTTGTTAGGTGCTGCATAATTGTGTTAGATTGTTAACTATCTGACTAGAGCCTACAGATACTGCTTTCTAAATGTGCAAACCTGTGGTTTTATATATTTATTTGTTTTCTGAGAGATGTGTCTTTTGCCTTTCCAGTTCTGCTTAAGACTGCATAAAGAAAAATATTATTTAGCACTAAAGCACATCTGGCTATAAGATCTGAGCTGCAAAAATCTATATAGCCATTAGATGAACTGGTATATCTATAGAACAATTTGCATCTTACATTGCTAGAATAATATCTTGATGAAATCATGAACAATTACCCTACTTTTGGTGTGGGATATGACCAACGGCTTTCATACTGTTGCTCCAAAAATTATATAGATTCAAAAACCTGTATCTTTTTACTGTATTGCATTGCTCTGCTCATAAAACAGAATATCATTCACACATTCTCTCACACATGCACAAATCTTTTTTGTATTTTTTGTTCAGTTCTATCAACTCTCAGGTTTATTTCCCACACATTTTCCATGCTGGCAAGCCAACACAAACTTTCTATATGAACTATTTCTGAAGCCTCATCTGGTTCTGAGCTTACTTTGGCCAATTGCAAAGCATATTTCCTTCACCCTGGAAATGACCTCTCTGTAACAAAATACCTCTGGATCATATTAATCTGTTAGTGGAGACTTATGAACAACTTTAAATAGATGCTTTAAAAACACAGCCCCAGCAGTTGTAAGTATTTTCAAAATTGACAGAGAAGCTAAATATTCAGGCTATTTCAATAGGTGAATTGTTTTTGTTGCCATTATCTTCTCAGAGAATACAAATTATTCATGTCATCACTATTTGTGATTATTCCTAAAATAAGTAAATCTGATTTTATTATTATAGTTGTTCACACAGTCAGTTAGATGTTTAGGTTGGATTTGGCATTTTTATCCACCAATTGAGTCCTTTCCAAGGATCTGGGATAGGCAGATGTTGTTGTTGAATGGTGTTAAACTTATCATTGTCGCAGAAGCTAAGCTGTTCCAAGTAAAGCTTCCATTTGTAATTTACTTATGGAGATTTTGTCAATGCTGATCATGTTCAAGTAATGCTCCAGATGGTTTTAGATTGCACCTAAGGCACCTTTAATTATTGGTAGTATTTTTGCTTTCTTTTGCCATAGTCATTCTTCTTCTATTAGCAGGTCCTTATCTGTTGTTATTTTTCTTCAGTTTTTTTTTCTTCTATTTTGCTGTCTCCACTATCCAGAGGTTTGTCTTTCTTATTGACATTTCTTATTGACATTTGTTAAGATTGGAGTGTTATGTGACAGGTGCTTGTCTGTTTGAATTCTAAAGTCCCAGAGCACTTTAGCTTCTTCATTTTCTGTTACTTTGTTTTGTAATCCCACCAGTTCTTGCTTGCAGGCAAATGGTATTTCTTGCCCATATTCCAGTTCACCATTGTTGCTACTTTGTCTTGCTGTTGTTTGTAGCCAATCAGTGAGATCATCTTGCAGCAGTATCTATGTGGATCCATTGTTTCTTCAATTTCTTTGCAGAGGCAGCAAGTTGCTGTCTTCTCAATTGTTGCTTTGTATGCATTTATTTTTAAGGCTTGGTCTTGTGCAGTCAGAATTAGTCCATCTACCTCTTCCAAAATATATTTTATGTCTAGCAATTATCCTATCTATCTATCTATCTATCTATCTATCTATCTATCTATCTATCTATCTATCTATCTATCTATCTATCATCTAAGCAATATATTTAGCTTTTTCAGGATTCCATAAGAAACTCATGATTACAAGAACTCAGTGAAAGAAGACCCAACTGTTCACCCACCCAAATGGCAGCAAAAGTCATATTCTCTTACTTTCTAATTGCTTCTATAAGAACTTTCAGAATGACAGAACTGAGATATCAATATTTCATAGTTTGACTGTCTCAGTGGTAATGTTGCAAACACCCAGGGCAAGAATTCCTATTGCAGGTTGAAAATAGTAGCTCCAGGTTTTATTCTTTCTCATTCTTTGTAGTCCTTAATATAGGAAGGTGAAGTAGGAAGACAGAAAAATGAAGTATGCTGATATTGGAATACACAATAGAATTTTCCATCTATTACAGACGGAGAGAAGGCAAAATCAACATAGCTCATTTTCAAAAGCAATACTAGTATGTCAAGCATATAGGCTTCCTTTCACATATTTTGCCAATAGCAGAAGAGAAGTTCAGCCCAAGGATTTGAATTTTAAGATGATAGCATCTGCTTGATTATTAGCATGTTTTCTTAATTATTTCTTAACTTCACAGATCAACAAATAGTGCCAATAAATGTAATGGCTTGCTTATGCGTCTTTTTCTCTGTGCGAGTATGTGTATGTGAGAGAGAAAATATGAATAGTTTTTGTTTATATATAAAATTGGAAATTATATTTGAGGTGTTTAGGATGAAATTTAACTGAGAAGTCATTGGTTTTATTTTGTTTCTGCCTCTTGTTTTGGCTGGCATCTTTAAAAAGGAAGTTCAGAATGAATGTGCTGAATAAATCTAAGAAATCTCTACACTTCAAACAGATTTTGACTTGGCATCCAAAACCATGCATTCGGAGGTGGCAGACGCTGCTAATTTATCTAACCCTCTCTAGCTATCTTTGGCCAAAACCTTCTAAGGAGGGAGCAGGAACTCATGACTGTTTTTCCAGGCCTCAGACTGACTTTACCACAGACTGACTTTACCGCACATACTCGCATTGCCACACTGTAAATTTCTCTCTCTCTCTCTCTCTCTCTCTCTCTCTCTCTCTCTCTCTCTCTCTCTCNTGAGGAATGCAATGACCGCACCTGATTTTACAACCTTTGTTTTGCATTCCTTAAACAAATCACCATGGTCATTAAATGAGATATGATATGACTGCAATTTGAGACTTTTCCAATTGATTTTTGCTTGTTGGAAGCTGGCTGGGAAGGTTGCAAATGGCAATTATGTGACCATGGGGTGCTGTGATTGTCAAGCACCCCAATCATGATCACGTGATTGTGGGAATGCTATGATAGTTGTAAGCGTGAGGACCAGTGGCAAGTGATTTATTTTCAGCACCATCATAACTTTGAACAGTCACTAAACAAAAAGTCAAAGACTATCTATGGGTTCCAGAAGCAGGATTAACTATTCTAATACCCATTTCATCAAAGTAGCTGTCTCTTTTGCTATAGCTGGGAGTAGTAAAGCTGCCCAGCCAAGCTGAATGAAAGGGGTCGGTTCAAGCAACAATTACTCTGTACTCTAATACTTTGGGCCACCAGTAGAATGACTTTTCTCTGAATGGAACTTCAATAAGCTCTCGGGTAACTGACTGAGAGGCCAGCTCAAAAGTTGCATCCAACTTTGAACTAGGACACAGCAAGACAATAACTGAGTTCACAGAGAGGAAAGAGGGAGTTGCTTTCTTGAAAAAGTCAGTTAGAATCACAGTTATGCTTCCATTGGTCTCCTCCTGTTTCGTAGGTATGTGATGGTGTGTAGGAATCAACTTTGGAGACAAGAGGGTAAGCTGGGCATGTGGTATGTAAAAAATATCTCATCCCAGAAAAAGAGAGAAAGCACAGGAAATATTTCAGAGGGGACTTTCCTAGTTTTCTGGAGGGTAAAAGGAAGGAAGGCAAAAATTCTTGCAAAATTCTGTTAATGTAACTGTCAGAAGTAAGTCTTCATCCTGGTTCATCCAAGCCGGGAATAAATAAGCAACATGGCGACTGCTTTGGGAAGATGGATACAGTTTATTGAAGAAGCAGAAAGAGCAGAGGAGAGAAGGAGAGTTGAGCACATGGGCAGTAGCTTTTTATACCCTCTCTAGCTTTTTGTTTGGAATAGTTTCCTCTTCCTGTGGCATGAACTTTGAACTGAGTCTGAGTGCTTTTCTAGGCCTTAGTATCTGTGGTTTAGTCCTATTATGTCCCAAAAGTCATCTCCTGCTTCCCTGGGGCTGGGCTAATGACTCTTAAGAGTTTCTTTGTCTTCTTGAGTTCCCTGGCTCCAATCTTCCTGATAGTTTTAATCTGCATTTGTATAGGGCTGGCTCTTGCTTGGGGCAGAGAGATAGATTTGGGGCCAGGTTTGGTTTCTGCTTTTCAAAAAAATGCTTTTAAAAAGCATTTGGTGAAAAATATATTTTCCTGCCCTTTTAATATTTCCTTCTCTGGGCTAACTTCCCTCATAACCTTACAGAAAAGATAAGTTGATGCTCCTGCTTGTGCTTCTTGTCTGGACCACCTTCCCGGGCAAACAAAGTGGCACTTTTCTTACACCAACAGTATCAAGTAGCAAAATGTCCTTAGGACACCTCTAGACAGGCAGAGCAACACTCTCCCAGATATGAAGCTCACTCCATCTTCCTGCTCCCATTTCTTATAGCATGAAGGAAAGACTTACATGCAGCCAGTTCCATGTGTCCATTCTTTCCATGGGAAAGACAACTTGGGGGAGCTGGAAGTTTGCCATCTACCTTTCCCAGCCTAAAGTTAGGGAACTAATTCTACCACCAGGCAGAGGATAAAAATAAACAAAAGCAACCCCTTTAACTCCTCAGGACTTTGCCATCCTACCTGCTAATGCTTGTAAATGACCTAAAAGGAGAATAAATTGTCTGGTATATTTCTAGTGTTACTGCATTTTGACTTTCAGAAAAAGGGAGTTTCTGGGATTTCTGACTCAAATACCAAATTAATATGATCAGACTGTACTCTAATACTAGGGGGTGGGGAGTAGGGGGAGGAATTGTAATTTGCTCTTCTGCCTTAAGCAGCAAAATGTCTGTCTCCAAGGGCATCAGCTCTCCTTCATAGTTTAATGGAGCATATTCCCAATTAAGCATGAACAGGATTACACTGTAAGGCTAAGGATGTTTACAGAGAAGTAAATCTTATCCCACTGTGTTCACTGGAGCTCATTCCCAATGGCTGCCCCACAGGATTGCAACCTGATATTTGTATCATAATATAAATATCTAACACATCTATCCTTCTGAGGAAAAAAATACAAATTTTATTGCAGTATTAAAACTCCATTGGAGTTCTTGGCAAACAGTGTATTCCACATTGGTTTGCCACAATCAAGTTTTACATCAAACCATCTGGTGCAAATATTACTTGAAATGACTCAAACTACAAACTATTATACACAGTATACATTTGAAATACATTGTTTTGTCATGTAGAGACCCCCCCCAGGTAATTACCAGACTCAAAGGGAAGCCCACACCCCCCCAAGATAGAGTGTGCTGCTTAAAATCCTTCTTCCTCTTGAGTTGGTTTGATCCACTGTTTCCTTTGTTTCTTTTTTATATCTTGACAGCTCAAATTAAGATAGAATTGACAAACATGTATTGATGATTTATTCATGGCATAAAGATTTGCAAAAGCCTGGCTTCACAAAGCAGCTTGTCAAGAACTAAATAGCACCTTAACTTCTAAATAATATCTTCCTCTAATGGTTTTGTATCAATATCTAAGTGTAGTGAAGATATCTCTTTTGTATAATCTTTCCTAGCCCAAGAATGTCTTGCATTGGTTTCAGCAAGATAGCCATATAAGATTGCAAGCATTGTACAATACTAGAAACATTTCTCAGAATTCTTGATGATCCAGTCAGGAATTGGCCTGGAGTTACAATACCATTTTCAGTTATTTCTTCTCATTTTGCGAGTCCTGCAATAAACTTGCTCAGTACATCCAATTACCAACCATCTTGAAGCCGAGGACAGAATGCTGACTGAGTTGCTGACTGAGAAAATACTTTGCATGCATTCAGTCCAGTGATCCTCTTCCAGTATCTCCAGCTAGGCCTAAGAAACATCCGAGGGATTTGATGAATGCTCAGAGAGCCATGACAATATGTATGAGCTTCACAGCCCCAAAGTCTGACTTTCTATAAACAGCTTCTCGTGCTGCAATGTCAAGAAAAAGGACAGGACTTTGAAAGTTCATCCTCAGAGGTCAAAAAGATTGGAAGTTCAGGCTTCTATTTTCCTCCAGCTTTTCACTTTCTTTCCTTTTATGTTGCTGTATCTGATTTGAATTTCAGGTATTCTAAACATGTTGCAATAGAGGAATTGCTTCTGATCAAGGCCTTAAGTCAGTTATGGAGAAAACTCCACTGAACTTTGGGGATATTGCAAGTGTTACTACGCCAGCCTTTATGTGTATTTATCACTCTGTATGTGTGTTATATTGCTTTAAATGTATTTTAAGAGAAATTGCTAAATTATTAAAATTGTTTATAGTGGGGAAGGGGAAGTAATTTCTTTATATATTTCTTTTTTATTGTTGTATTCTTATTTTTTTGTTTTCTATTGTTTCTATTTTCATTTTATTTTCTGCTCCTATTTTTTATTTTTTATTTTGAATTAGTTTTTTATTGTTATCATTATAACTTTTAATAAAATTTATTAGAGGGTTTACGTTATATGTCATATGTTCATTTTAGTGGTTTCATATAAGTATATGGGTTAAAATGGGTTAAAATAACTAAATGTAGGTGAAATCAAAGCTAGTGGAAAAAATAGAGCCAAGTGTCAGGCATCTGAACACAGTTTATTATATTGTAACCAACAGTGAGTGATTTCTTTATTAATAGGACGGATGCATCGAACATTGAATTTTAATAACTTGTCACAGGCAAAATTGCCAGCTTGAACACTCCAGCACACATTCTTTTTCTCCGTTTTGTTTTGTTTTTTGTTTTTTTCACTCTTCTCTCTGGAATGAGCTTAGGGAACAGATGTACATTCTGGGAATTTTTCCAGGAGAGGTTTCCACATGCATGAAGTGCTTTCATCATTGGCAGTCAGCATTCTAGTGTCCATAGCAAGGCTGTCAAGAGCATCAGTAATGCACTTTGGATGTGTCTGGTCAATGGCCAAGGAGATTCATCTGGAAGTGGTGAACAGTACCTGCTTTCATCAACAAGATTTACAGGATCAGACTTTCTTCTCAGGCACTTTGATTTTTCATTGGGATGTTCACTGCTGAGAAACTATGGCTACAATTGCTGATCAATACCATTCCATCTTTGAACTTTTTCCACCATTCTCTTGTGAACAATAGTTTGTGAGTGTGTGGGATCTGGACATTGAAATCTCTCCTCCAGCCACATGTTCTCATTAATGTTTTTAAAACTGTTGTACAATGTAAGGTTACCATATCTCAATTAAAAAGACAGCAGGTCTTGAAATGGAGGTGTTTATGTGATGGGCTGCGTGTAGCACACCATGCAATATGTGAAATTACAAATGGCTGATTAAGTCCGTGATGGGGGCTTTGGTGGCTCCCTGAAGAGGTAGCCATAACTGAAGCAGTGTTTTTTTAATCAAAAGTCTTCTTTGCTGAACTGGCATTTATTTTACAAAACCACAACTCTCTGCCACTTAAACATACACACACACATTCTTTTCTAATAGCATGCCATTGCCTGTTGTTGCTCCATTGTGAAATGTTTTCCATTTTTATCTTCCACTATGAACAGCTTTGTAGGGTTTTTAAAATGAAAAGTGGCAAATGCAATCAATAATAAGGGTAACAGTAATAATACTATCATGCTGGATATGTTTCTTTATGGGTTGATTGAGAAAATGACCAGAGGAATATTTTTGAAAGCCTAAATATGAGCATAGAAGGCAGGGTATTTTTTTACAGTTTAATAAAAAGAAGGACTGGGGTGACATGATAGTACTCCAATATCTGAGGGGCCACCACAAAGAAGAGGGAGTCAACTTATTTTCCAAAGCACCAGAAAGCAAGAAAAGAAACAATGGATGGAAACTGATCAAGGAGAGAAGCAACCTAGAACGAAGGAGAATTTTCCTGATAGTTAGAACAATTAATCAATGGAAGTTTTAAGTGCTCCATCACTGGAGGTTTTTAAGAAGAGATTGGACAGCCATCTGTCTGAAATGGTAGGGTTTCCTGCCTGAGCAGGAGGTTGGACTAGAAGACCTCCAAGGTTCCTTCCAACTCTGTTATTCTGTTGTTGTTGTTGTTGTTGTTGTTGTTGTTGTTGTTGTTGTTGTTGTTGTTGTTGTTGTTCTTGTTCTTCTTCTTCTTCTTCTTCTTCTTCTTCTTCTTCTTCTTCTTCTTCTTCTTCTTCTTCTTCTTCTTCTTGTGATTATTATTATTTTAACAGCCTATGCAGCCCAATAAGATTTTTGCTTTCTAGTGCAAGAGACAGAAAAATCTTAGTTTGCAAAATTCTATCACCTCCTTTTTTGAAAGCAAGTGGGTGCACGATGCTTTTTATATGTTAAGTATAAAATAATCGGATGGAAATGAATGCAAATACAGTTTTGCAAATGCGAGTTTATTTGGGAAACTGACATTTGATGTGTTAAAATATATATAAATATAAGGATAATGATCCTTAGCCTGCTGTGCCAAAAGGAAGAAGTTCAGTGGTAGAGGTAATACAGTCAAGCTATTACTGGAATGAAAACTGATAACACAATTTTGGCTGGCGTGCTAAATGTATCCTTTGCTTGAGGCATGCAAAGCATTTGACTGTGTTAATTTACTTCTGGATTATTTCAATGTGAATATTTGATAAGTGTTCCGAAAGTGCAGTTCAGCCAAAATACTGTGGCCAAAAAGTTGACAAATGCACATTACAAGAAGCAGGTGATCTTCTTGTATTGATCTTTTCCCAAGCTTAGTCTTTGTTTTCATTCCAGCTTTGACTTCTAAAGCCCTAGAAATGCTGAGAGTTGGAGTAGCTGACGGCTTGCTTTTTCCAGGATGAACTGGTCCAGCCATTATCTGCTTTTGAATTTCCTTGGCGTTTTACCAATTTTAGAGGGCCAGTAAAGTGAGGGTAGGATCATAGCAAAATTCCTTTTTAAGTGTTCATCGCAACTGCCAGAGATAATTTCTATACTATATGAAGATTATTTTGTGCTGTTTCTGATTTTTATAAGCAAGACAGTACGCTAAGATCATTACACCCTATGTGATAAGGCAAAAGCAGTTCTGAATAGAATCCAGGTTAAAAGGCTTCTAAATGATAATAGATAAATGTATATGAGGGTCTATTAACAGCTACTGTTCATAGCAGCTACATGCAGCCACATAGGTTCATGGGCAGACAGTGTTCTACTGAAATGTGTCTTGAGCATTCTGAGAAGTGTTCTTTCCCTGAAAAATAAATCTCTATTTCTGTATCTTACTGTCTTACCAATGACCTTGAGCTTACTTTATAAGAGAAGAGGGCTCAGGGACTGATATTGCTACTAAGAACTAAGGACTGATATTGCTACTAAGAACTAAGGAGAAACTTCCTGACAGTTAGAACAATTAACCAGTGGAACAACCTGCCTCCAGAAGCGGTGAATGCTCCAACACTGGAAGATTTTAAGAAGAGACTGGACAGCCATTTGTCCGAAATGGTATAGGGTTTCCTGCCTGAGCAGGGGGTTGGACTAGATGACCTCCAAGGTCCCTTCCAACTTTATTATTATTATTATTATTATTATTATTATTATTATTATTATTATTATTATTATTATTGTTGTTGTTGTTGTTGTTGTTGTTGTTGTTGTTGTTGCTGTTGTTGTTACTACTACTACTACTACTACTACTACTACTACTACTACTACTGCCATCTCCTCTCCCCCATTTTTTTCATCATTTGGAAGGAGTCCCATGGAAATTCCTCCCTCAGACAAAGAGGGGCAGGAGAGCTAGCCGTGGCTCTTGGCCACCAACTCACTAACTCAGCATAGGGACATTACATCTCATCGATGAGAATTTCATTGATAATATTTTCTCCTTGAAAGGAAATTTCAAAACTTTATCAGACTCCATGCAATTTGGGGGACTAAAATGCAAGAGAATTTATCTACATGAGTCTGCATGAGTCTAGCCAAAGGGAATCTCTGGAGCAAACCATAAAGAAGAACAGAATTATCCCCAGAAACGTGTTGGACAAAATAACGAAAGCAGCCATAAACTCTGCCCTTTTAAACATGTGTGTGTGTGTGTGTGTGTGTGTGTGTGTGTGTGTGTGTGTGACGTTACAATGTACCTGCAATAGAGTCGGGGCTTGGGTTGGGTTGCAAAAGCAGCAATTCTTCTTGTGTTGTTCTGCCTCCCCACGGATGCTGTGGAAACTTATCTTTCTTGTATTCTGAAATGTCTGATTCATCACAGTTGGAAGCAAGAGACCCACCAAGATTTACCCTTCACCTGAGATGCTGTTTTCTTATGAATCTCCATAACTTTTCATCCTAACATTTTCTACCTGTACTACACTAATTGATTAGGTTTTTTTTAATGTTAGTTATTTGTTAATGACCCTCCTGTGGGTTTTTTTAATGAAACATGTCAAAGCGTTAAGCAGATCATTTTAGAAATCAGAAAATACAGCTTTTTTTTAATGCTACTGAAAACTTAATGGTAGTCTTGGGGAGATGAACGACTAAAAAAATAAAAGAAGTAGCAAAATGCACTGACTAATGAGTTGTGCTGAATTGCTGAAGTCTTTAATCAATTCTTTTCAATCAAGGTCTTGATATGATTAAAGCATGAAAGGAAAGTCCCCCTTAAAGCTGGCAACCAAGAGCAAAACATTTTTCTGTTGTTCACATTTTGTAAATTAAACTTGATTTGAGAATGTAATATTGTATAAATAAAATCTTCAGGGAGGAATAATAGAAGCATTTAGCTTGTAGTTATGAACTCAAATTGAACAAAGAGCAATCTCGTCTACACTCCCTTTGAACAGTTTCCAACTGGTATAGTCAATATGTGGATTTGCAAAGAGAGAATGAGAGAAAAAACACAGCTTAGCCAGCCATTTCTCTGTTTCTTAATTTTTAAAGAATCCTCTAAAAATGGTGAACAAACCGTAAAATTAGTTTTGAACTTTGCTTTGTAGTTGTTGGTCTTACAGATATTAAATGTCAGTGAGACTGTCAATGAAGGCTAGAAAAGTGTGAAATGACCTTGAAAATTGTGTCTCATTTGATGAATAGCCCAAAGGGAAAAATGGTGGGCACACTCAAGATGTCAGTGGAACTTTCGGACAGATGCATGACTAGATAAAGTATATTTGTACGTGTCTACTTAAGTCCTTGGAGCATAAGTGGAATAGAATTGTTCTAACTGTCAGGAAATTTCTCCTTAGTTCTAGGTTGATTCTCTCTTTGATTAGTTTCCATTCATTGCTTCTTGTCCTGCCTTCAGGTGCTTTGGAGAATAGCTTGACTCCCTCTTCTTTTGGCAACCCCTGAGATATTGGAACACTGCTATCATGTCATCCCTAGTCCTTCTCTTAATTAAACTAGACATACCCAATTCCTGCAAAGTAGAATAGCTCATAATGCATTGCTTGAGTCAAAGGGAAAATTGGCTCACATTCTGCTCCCTTTTGTACATATTGAAGCTGATTGGGCAAAGAGTTGAACATTATTTTCATATAAATGATGCCATAACTACCTCCACTGCAGGCTATACAAGGTAGATTCTAGGCAAGCTGCATGGTGCATTCCATCCAGTCTTCACCTAGAGGGAGTAATTTAATGGATTTCAGGGTACTGCTGCTGTCCCACTGTATATGCCACTTGAAATGTCATTCTGCTTCATTTATGATGGACATGTGATAAGGCAAAGAAATATTTGAATAGGATTCATATATTAATGGAGAAAATTCTTAAAGTGAACATAAAGATTAAACCAGAAACTTTCCTTTTGGGCCTAGTGGAAAGAGAACGGGGGAAAAAATTGGAACTCTGATTTTATATATGGCGACAGCAGCAAGACTGCTCTATACACAAAAGTGGAAGGATGCCTCGATTCCCACCATGGACGAATGGTTACAAAAGCTGATGGAATTAGCAGAGATGGCCAAATTGACTGCGCTGATAAAAGAAAAGAACATAAAGTACTTTTGTTTCTACTTGGAAACCGCTTCTGGACTTTGTGCTTGAAGTGGGGAAAAAATGATATCATGATTTTGGGTTTTACCAATTAGACTGATTTGCCGATACAGAAATGGCTAATGCATACTCCTATAGAAATGTAAAAAGTTGAGATTTGATTTTAATGTCTGATTTTACTACAACAGAGAGAGTCAGAAGCCAATGCCTTTTGTTTCCCCCCCCTTTCTTCACACCTTTTTTGTTTTCCCTTTTTCTACTGTTTCCCCTACTATTTGCTTTTGTATTTTCACATTTTATGTTATAAATAAATAAAACTCAATAAAAAAAGAAATGTCGTTCTGCTGAATGGCAGTCAGAAGAACTGAGTGCTTAACAGAAGCTCTGGTATTTGTGCCAGGAACCTTCCATCTGAATGCAACTGGAATTTGCTGGAAAACCTGTATGGTATTGTAGAATAAGTAGACTGACCGTGTCTCTTCTGCTACTGCCCTCTGAGCAAGGCTGATGAAGACCATCACATATGCCCTGATTTGGTACCCAAAATCACACACTGCTTAGGGCAGTGGTTCTCAACCTTTTTAATGCTGCGACCCCAACCGGTCGTAAGTCAAGGACTAAACCGGTCGTAAGTCGAGGACTAAACCAGTCATAAGTCGAGGACTACCCAACCGGTCGTAAGTCGAGGACTTTCCCTGCCCGGGAGCGCTGCGCATGCGTGGTTCTGCCCCCTGCGCCGGCCGAGGCATAGCTGGGAAGCGGCAGAGATGGAGCAGGCCGACCACCAGCTGGCCCAGCCCAAGGGAGGTAAGGCACCCGCCGGAAAAGGGGGAAAAAATGGCGGACAAAAAAAATGGCGGACAGCCTTGCTTGGCGACCCCCATGAAATGGTCGATCGACCCCAAATGGGGTCCCGATCCAGAGGTTGAGAACCACTGGCTTAGGGCTTCTTGTTCAGCAGTGCCAGTCAATCGACAAAGACATGGAGAAAATGGGGGGCCACCAACCCAGCCTGAGTATGTCTTTTTGCTTGACGATATCCTCAAGTGCAAAAGAATGGAATTGGGTAGAGTGCAAGAAGAAGAAGGATATTGAAAATCTGGGCTTGGGCACATAAACAAATTCTTGTTGCAATGTTAAGTAACAGCTGAGCATTCTTATGAGGAGAAGTTCAAACAAGTTGGCTGTTCCGAATGCACAATCAGCCTAAAGGAAAGCTGTAATCACAGAAGGATGCATGCTGGAGGTATTTATCAGTGCAGCCCTTGCCTTGGCAGTTAATTAATGACTTGGAACCTTTCACTGGCTCTTAGGCAGTTGTATGCAGAGAGAGCCTGATGAAGACGTGTCTGCAATATGAACAGTGGAGATCCAAGATTCTTTTTAAGAGACTCTTTCAGGATTGTTTGATGTCCTCCTTTTTAGAGGCTCCATAAAATGGTGGCTGTTTTAACTTTCTCAAAGAATTTGGCCTATTGTGATGGGAGAAATGTCCAGGCTCTGTTCATAGATTTGGCTTCAGAAGTCCTTTTACAGAAATCCACTTCACGGTAGACATCTTGGCAAAGTCTTTAACCCTGAGAGCAAGATGGAAGCTTTGCACAACACCTTGAAGGAGTCAGTCTTCTTGCCGGTGATGAAATGCCGAGGTTTCTGCTGGCAAAAAGGAGCGTGAAGAGGGGAAGCTCAAGACAAAACTTATAAAAACTTATAAAAATGCTTGGTACTAAGAGCGAAAGATTGTATAGACTACTGTGTGGAAAGGCACAATCATTTTTGCTTTGTTTTGTATTTTGGAAGAAAGGAAAAGCCATTTGGAAGAGTGGGATGGGAGCTGAGAATCAGCAATGCAGTAGGAGTGTTTAATTCATTTTTTCCCTAGCATTTCTTTTTTTGCAAAAGTTTTTCCTTGTGATTTTTTTTTTCCCACCAGGATTTTTTTCCCACCTGAAAGGTATCCTATTCTGCACATGTGAGACCCTAGTCACGCTGAATTTGGAATGGAAAGAGTTAAATACTCACTGACTAGCTTTCTGTGGTGGTGCAATGGTTAGAGTTCAGGAATTCTCTCCTGACTGGCTTGAGGTTGACTCATCCTTCCATCCTTCTGAGGTCAGACTGTTGGGGGCAATATGCTGACTTTGTAAACCACACAGAAAAGGCTGTAAAGCACTGTGAAGCGGTATATAAATCTAAGTGCTATTGCTATTTCCACACTTGCTGAATCCATCCAGAAATTTTTAGTCTTTGGACAAAGGCCCTCAGACCACAGTAACATGCATGTATTCTTAGACTGACTTCAGCCATGTATGCACAACCCCAAACCAAAAGCTGCAGAATCCATAAGGTGTGTGTGTGTGTGTGTTCCAAACAGTCAAGATGGTCATCATGACATTGATGGATATACAAAAAAGATGGGACCTTGATTGTAGGGATGTGGCCGCCATCTTGAGGTGTTTTTTTTTAATCTCTGCCCAGAAATTCTCCAAACAGCAATTACATGTGATAAAAGTGAAAAAAATTATTAAATACATGACAGGTGGGGAAAATGGTTAAATATCTGACAGGTGAGGTAACCCATTAATGGTATTTAGTATTCTTAAATGAAAATGTCATAGAAATAAAATGGCATCAACTTTAGTTTTATTCCCAACTTTTTTTTTTTTTTTTGAAGAGTGGCATAGTGGTCGAAGGCATAACAAGAATGGCTTTAAGTCCAGAAAAAGCAGTGGCCCCTGAGGAAACATGGCTCTTCCATTTCTTGGTAGGCTATAGAAGCTGGCCTTGAAAATGGCACTTTGCACCTCAGAGACAGAAATGCAGGTTCAGAATGGGAATATAAAAGGAGTGTAGCTTTTTTTCCCCTTCATTCCCATGGCCATACTCATTGCTCCCTTAGTTTGTATCTACCCACCTGAGATTTGCACAAAGGTGTTTGTTGTGCTGATGATCATCTGATCTGGACTCAGATATTCAGGGGTCGAATGGCATGGAAGGTCTCTGTGAGTTCAACTGACTGGGAGCAGTTGACAAGGCCACACGGAAGAGGAAGCCACAGGCCTCTGGGAGCTAAGGCAGACCTGGACAGAAAAGGATCCTTCAAGCAGAGAGAGAAAGCTTAGTCACTATTGCTATTCCATGAACCGGTAAGGAGGAACAGAAAGGGAGGGAGGGAAACAGTGTCTCTCTTTCAAACACACACACACACACACACACACACACACACACGGAAAAAGAAAAAGAATCAATGAAAAGGGGAGAGTGATGGGGGATTGAGGAAAGAACTGCAAAAGAAAAGGGCAGTTTCAGAAATGGACTGCAGGAGAGAAAGGCTGGGGTAGAGGGGTGGGCAGAGTGAAAAAAAAACAGCTGAAAACTCTTTTTTATTTTTAGTTGGTGATTCATTCTTCACAAATGACTGGAAATGTCAAGGTTGCCTTCCAAGAGATGTCTTGTACACACCTAACATACAGGATCATATTGGAAACTCTTTCTGCCTAGGAAACTTGAGGAGGGTAAGCAGGAAGCCCATTCTATTCTGAATCTCCTTCTGCGTGCCACATGGCATCTCTTCTCGTTGGTACTTTATGACACATATTTGTGGAGCTCTTGTGAAAGGACACAGTGGGTCTCTGAGCTCAAATGAAAACTTAAACCTCTGTTTTCCTGGCTCTGCTTATATTACAGTAATGCTGGGCTGTGTCTGAAAAATGATGGCTGTGTCAGAAAGTCTATTATAAACCTTTATTGTTAGAGGTTTATATCCTGGCAGTAGAAAAAACTATCTGAGTTTTCACACAGTAAATTTTACTTGTGAACTGCAGAATTGCTATGTTTCTAAGCTGACAGACTGGTATTTCAGTTGCTTTATTTAACCATAGAGGGACCAAACAGTGAAGGGCAGGATATATAATTATCTATTTATCTATTTATCTCTCTATCTCTCTATTTATCTCTCTATCTCTCTCTCTATCTCTCTATCTCTCCATCCATCCATCCATCCATCCATCATCTGTCTGTCTGTCTGTCTGTCTGTCTGTCTGTCTGTCTGTCTGTCTGTCTGTCTGTCTGTTTTAAAATTGTTTAAAGCACCAAATTTGCTGCTTCATAAAATATCCAGTGAGTATCCCCAGAATTCCCACCCTATGTGGGAGACCCTGGAGTCAAAATCTGGAAACAACCAAAGGGCTCTATGTTGAAGTATATTATTAACCTTCAGTCAAAAGAGCAACTATTACTTCTCCTCCTTCTACACCTCTTTTGGGAAGATTTCACAGGCTACAAGAGCAGAAAATCACTCAAGTAGCCATATAGTTTCAGGCTGCTTCTTTTAAAATAGTAGTAATATTACTCATTTTTCTTGATTTGACTAGAATTTAATTCTGTTAGGACAGGGGTGTCAAACTCGCAACGTCACGTGACGTGTTGTGATGTATCGCAACTCCTTTTCCATTGTGGGCAATGGGGCGGGTGCAGTTTGGGCATGACGCATCCGGCCCGTGGGCCGGCAGTTTGACACCCCTGTGTTAGGATATGGATTCCAAATTCCAAAGAAATGTTCTTTCCCTAACATTTCTGTCCTCATCTGTTCCACAGTAACGGCAGCCAGGAACGAGAAATTCCAGTTGTACCTAAAACGCTACGGTGCCTGACCATTTGCTCTACAGGGTGTGATCATTGATGCAAATTGAGTATCATCAGAAAAAAAAAACCACCCGAAGACATTTCACCCATCAAATAATTCATAGAATTGACTGGCTTACTGGTAATTCTCAGTTTGCTGCAGAAGATGGTAGCTTAACAGAAATGGAATAGAAAGTGTCATCTTGATACAGGCAAATTCTCTGTGGATGGATGGATGGATGGATGGATGGATGGATGGATGGATGGATGGATGGATGGATGCATGGATGGATGGATGGATGGATGGATGGATGGATGGATGGATGGATGGATGCATGGATGGACATTGCATACTTGCATTTAATGCTGTGCCCAAAGGTTTCCCAAATGATTGCAGAACTCTGTGACTTTCGGCACCTCTAATACTCTAATGGAAAGAAGACCATAGTATTAAGGGGGTAATGAGGAAGGTATCTGATTCCAAGAGGAAAAGGTTGACTCACTGCATAATCAGGCCACTTATATATTTGAAACCAATTTGGGATTGGCATTTATGTCCCTAATTAAACTGGCAAGAAATTCTTGTAGCTGGTAACATGCCAAACTAGCAGATTGCTAGGCTGAGAGCTAGGCCAAGAGAGCTAGGCCAATTTTGGGATGAAATTTCTAAGTCTGATAACTGGAATTTTGCATGTGAAAGGTTTTGAAAGGTGCTTGTTTCTGTTTTGGAATGTGAAACTACAAAAGGGAAAGGATATTTGCTCTGTGTTGAGTACAGTGTAAGTCATGACTACTATGGAAGTCATAGCTCATAAATGCTATGGCAGATGTTCTAAATTTAAAAAATGCTCCCTCTCAACTAATGTAGTTAATGTTTTTCTTACAGAGAGATTGCTGCTTATAGTTAGATGATTAAATAGTATTCTGATTGCTCTATTTTGTCCCTGGGGAGAAATTTGTCTTTTCTACTGGTTATTATGCCATGTGTACCTATTGGCAGTGGTTGTGCCATTACCAACATTAAGCATCTTCGCTTCCAAAGTTATTCCGGTTTCAGAGTTTTCCATCAATTTTTTTTTGAAATGTAATTGCTCACAGGATTACTGGTTATTCTGGCTGCCTAGTCAAATGATGAACTATTAATCTAGGTTTTCCCACAGGTTCCCCCACAGACTGGCCGATTAGGGCAGGCAAAAGAGTGATCACCCTAATGGTTACTTCCTCTCTTCCCCTCTCTCCTCCTTAAATGCCTGTTGAATGCCTGTGTTAAGATCAGTGGCTATAGAAATCATATAAATAAATGGCAAAGGTGAAGAATTCTGGAGATGCCACTCCTTAATACCTGAAAAGCATCAGGTAACATTATCCTGGTTGTGGGAGGGAAGAGACAAAATGGGAGAAGCATAGTCCTCATTAATTAGTTTTAAAATATACTTTATATTTTTTTAAAGGCACTTGAAACTTATCTTCCGGTTGTATTTTCTATGTAATGTATTGTTGCTGGAATAGAACAATGAAGTGAAAACAGAATACTTTCTCAATATTTTTAGATTATGATTTATACCTCCTCTTAGCTCCATCAGCTTCAAAAACTAAATATCCTCCCCCTCCAAATAAAAAATGCCCCCTCCCTCCTAATAGTTGCTGTTGCTTGCTTTTGTTCTGCTACAAAAGTCCTCCAGAGTTTCTTCCCAAAAAAGAAGGGAGATGGGAGTACATTTTGTATCTCTCGGTGATCTCCATGTGAATGACTCTGACCCATCTTTATTTATCTACTACGGCAGTTGTGACTGGATTGCAAAAAGTCCTAATAGGCAGGCACCTATTCAGCACTGTCCTGCCAATTACAAAATAAATAGAAAGGAAACAGGCTTTCGTTGCTAGCAAAGCAGTAAATTGATAAGAGGAGCAGGTGGCAGTTGTGTCCAGGAAACCCTTGGTACAACTTCAACTGGTATGCCAATTGCATCCTTTCCTGGACATGGTCATTCATGCCTCAGTCACCTCCCAATTGGCTACTGCAGTGTGCTCTCCATGGGTTTTCCTTGAAGACTGGTCAAAAGCTTCTCTTGGTCCAATGTGCGGGGGCGCAGGTAGCTATGAGCGCATCACAATACACCCATGTAACATCATTACTTTGTAAGACACAGTGGTTCCTGATAGGCTTCTGGATACGACTCAGGATAATAGTTATCATATATTAAGCCTTTCATGAGATAGGACCAGTTATTTGCATGACTGCTTATCTCCAGTCCTGCTGTTTTGTCCCATACACTTTTACAGCCTAGACATGCTCCATGTCCCATGTCACTTTGCTGTCCCTAGAAAGTATCCCCTTCCTAGGTGAGTGGCAGCACTCACCTTCTCCCCCACCACCTAAATTTGATTGGCCTTGTGCATTTGGTGCAGCATTAAACACCTGCTTTTCCCCTCAAGAACATTTGTTTAGTTAGAAGTTAAGAAGTATGTTCCCAAGCCAGGTGCAATAACAGGACAATACTTGTGGAGGATCAGGAAGTTGCTTATTGCAATAGAGCCCAAATCAGCAACTTGGCAGAGATGGATGCTGGCTACACACAACTTTTCCTCACAAACTCTCTTATAGATTTCTAATTCAAAATTTTAACCCAATCATCAACAAGGTAGCTATAAGGTATTAGTCTATCATGTACTTCTCTTTCACCTGTTTATGTCTTCTACCTTGCATGGGGATCTATGTACTAGCCAGGACAGATGTTTCTTATCAGTGGTTAGCCACAACATCTACAGAGGCAGCACCTGCAGTTAACCACACCTAAGCCTAATCTTCCCCATACAAAACGTTTGTGCTCATGTGCTCATAACGACAAAATTAGTTCTTCCATTATAAAATGCCATCACTGCTGGAATAATGTTGAAAAATCAAAGAACGGTCAAGAATACGATAAAATTTATAGTGTTTGTTTATTTCTTTTTTTTTACTAGATAATTTAAAGATAAGGTGATCGACATGGGTCGGTGCGCAACGACACCGAGTCAGACCATTTTCGCACACAACGAAAATACAGGTTGTCTACCGCGACAAAAAGTTGTTTTCGTACAAAATACCTGTCACAGGTGTGACATCTTTATAATATAGGTATATAAAAACACGCGTGTATTCGAATGCAACGTTGTGTCAAAATTTCAAAGCAATCGGTGAAGAACTTTCGGAGATTTAAGATTTTGAACAAACAAACATTTACATTTTTATTTATATAGAAGATTATTATTCCAACATGGCCAGGATGCTCATTGTAATCTTTTCAGAACATGGTATTTACATGGTTGATAGTCAGGGGATGATGACGATTACTCTATTATTTTAAATCTTTTTTTAGCCACCTACAGTATAGTTCTTCTTGGCAAATGGATGGCTATATGAATTCAATAAAGAAATAAACATTCTCTTTTGACATCAGTGTCAAAATCAGTCTTTTCACTAATGCTAATCAGAAGAATATGAATTTTAAATAACACATCAGCTAAATCAACCAGTAGATAAGTGGAGAAAATAGTACCCACCCACCTACTGAGTAAGTCAAGCAACCAGCACTCATTTGTCGTGGATAAATAATTAGCTCACTTTTCCCTTGTTCCCTGACACCTATGAATTCAAATTCAGATAAATGGAAAACAAAGGATTAAAGAGAAGTTTTAAAAAAGTTTCTCTTTCCTCACCCAGTAAAATCCATAGATTTGTCTCGGTGGGTTTGTGAGCATTTATTGCTCTGCAAAGCATCGTCAAGATTGTCTGCTCTGTGGGTGGGTGTGATGCTTAGGTTATCTCAGGGAACTGCAGCAAATGTTGAGAAAACAGACTCGGGCTTCTTGTCTTCATGAAAGCAAATCAGCACTGCTAGGAAAGTGTATTTTCAGTAGAAATCTTGTGAGTGTTGCATTGTTGCTGGCTTTCATGCTCCATACTCTAGATTTAATTGGGAAAACACCAAGTAAGAGATTGAGGGTATAATGGATAGTCTTATCAAATCAGCAGATGCCAGCAGATGTTGGAAGGACTCAAGCTCACTCAGAGCAGAAATGAGAGGAAAATGGAAACAATTTCATATATAAAGAACACTGAGCAAGTGTAATAATTAAGATTTTACAGCATGTTATTGTTAAGAATATTTTATTCCAAATCTATCTGAGATGAGATGAGGAAAGTAGGCAGATGCATGAAATTAAGTTCTTTATTCTTCACCTAAGAATGATAATGGCAAGCTATTAGGTAGTCAGCCACAAAGACCCTCTTCTTCCAGGGCAGATTATATACATTACAATCAGCCCTTCCTTTACAATATCACCCCCTTACCCATTCACCCAATTCCATCCTCATATAATCCCGGAAACGGAACTTCTTTTTTCCCAATCCAAGGCATCTAGGTTTTCTTAGAAACAAAAGGTGAAGGTTTCCCCTGTCCATTCATTTCTGACTCTAGGGGGCAGTGTTCATCTCCATTTCTCAGCTGAGGAAGTCAGGGTTGTCTGAAGACATTTCCATGGTCATGTGACCAACAAAACTATACACCAGGGGTAGTCAACCTTGGCTCTTTTATGACTCGTGGACTTCAACTCCCAGAATTCCTGAGCCAGCTAAGCTGGCTCAGGAATTCTGGGAATTGAAGTCCACGAGTCATAAAAGAGCCAAGGTTGATTACCCCTGCTATACACAGAGGCACACAGAATGCTGTTCCCTTCCCACCGAAGTGGTTTCTATTTACTTGCATTTGTGCTTTTGAACCGCTAGGTGGGCAGGAACTGGGGCAAGTAATGGGAGCTCACCTGTCATGCAGGCCTTGGGTCTTAAACCCTGGCTATCAGCTTTCCAGCAGACAAGCTCAGCGTCTTTAACCACATTTATCTAATGAAAAGCTATCCTTGGAAAATACTCCTTATCTCACTTCAATAGATAAGCTACTTTCAAGGCCTGTGAAGAGTGAAAGGTGAGAAAGCAAACAAATATTAAAGAAAACAAAATGAGACATGGTTTCTGAGCCCTCATAAGAGTGTAAATGCTCAAATAAAATATTCTAATATCATAAAAAATATTCTAATTTACTAAGGATTATTTGCAGGATGTGATTAGAAAAAAAAGTCAAGATGGTAGCTACTGTGGTGATTGAAGTTCTTCCTGTTTTTATGTGTGATGCACATGCAGCCACCTTCTTGATTTTTGAACAAGATGCAGGCACTCTGAGATATCATTGCTTACTATTGAAAACATATATACATAGGCGTGGGTATTACCTGCATGTGCAGGATCTCATAATTTACTTGTTTGAAAAAGGAGGTAGATTTACATCTAATAACTATAATGTGATATATATCATAAAACAGAAATAGTTTAGTTTTGCATTCAGTCTCAGCTCATTTTGAGTTATTATATTGAGTTATTATATTTGGATTGTATTAGAATTCCTAACTGCATCTATCAACATTTAGCTTATAGTGCATTTCTGTGCTTACCAAGAACCACTGGAGAGTTAATGTCCTAAATGAGGATCCATTTATAGACATCCGAACATTGGAGTCTAGTAAATCTGTGACCCCGAACGATAAAGTTAGTCTATTAGGTAAGAAGAATTCGGTCGATCAAAGGTCAGGAAAACACTCACTCGACCACCTATACGGATTGCATATCGTTAATGGCTAGTAAGCCCACTTTTGATTTACTTTGAGCTACTCTGAGGCACACAAATCAGATTGCACAAATTGCCTTAGGTCTGCTGAATCTTAAACAGATGGGCAGCTGTGTGTGATCCTTTGCCTACACACAACCTCTAAAGAAAATCCTTGGGGCAGAAACCAAACAGGGGGCAGAAACCAAACAGACGGCAAAGAGCAACATTTGCGTATCAAGGAGCACACTCTCTTTGGAGAGAAACTGGCGAATATGACAAAAGACAATGCTGGATTCCAAATCAATTTCATTAACAAGAATGTGGTTACAAACAGTTCACTGTTGGATGAAGACAGGGTGAGTGTACTTGAAAGGTAAAATAAAATAAATGTGAACCATTCCTTGGTTAACTTTAGAAGGTAAAATAAGAGCAGTGTGTTAGAGAAATTCATTTATAAAAGATATCATATTATTTATAAATATATTATTTAATATCTCTGTTACTTTAAGATGTTTATGTACCTGGTGATTGGGCAGGCTAAGAGTGAATGTAATTATGATTTATTTACTTTTATTTGTTCCATAAGACTATTGAAATCTTCTAAAGGATATTCCATCTGATTAACAATAAAAGCTTAAGCAGGTAACATGTAAAAAAAACCACCAATTTAAGGTATTTTTTTAGTTTGGAAAGTTTGTAAATATAATCAGCTAGTCACATTAACTCTTGAACTTTCTCAACAGTTCTTTTTCTAATCGAGTCAAGTATTGATGGACTGAGAAAATGGCTCCCAGGATTTCTAGTCAAACAGCATGTATACAGTAGCTTATATTTTCCATTGTAAAGTAAATACAAAAAAGGTCCTAAACTCTTGATTTTTCTTTTTCAGGAAGAAACCTAATTCACAAATAATCACATAATTGCATAGAAAATCAAATACTGCTCTCCAGTGCTTTTTTTGTAAAAAAAAAAAAAAAAAAGGTGCTGGAACTCACACATGTCATATAACCTGCCTTGCCTACCTTACAAGGTTCCATCTAAAAAAGGTGCCGGAACTCCGTTCTGGGCGTTCTATGACAAAAAAAGCCCTACTGCTCTCTATTTCTTTGACAATAATATTCAGATTCTAGCAGCTAAAACAATGCTGTTGGCTTTTTTTCCAAAATGTTCAGAATCAGGTTTGGGGCATCAGAGATATTCTTAAGAATTTCTTTTGCAATCTCCTCTCTTGTTCTTTTAGTTTAAAAATTAACCTTGCTTTGTAAACACTGAAAACCAACAATTAACATTTATTTGGCCATAAAGAATTGATATTTAGAATATCTATGAAGCCTCCCTGCCATCAGAACCGATGAAGCTTCTTGGATGAGAAGCGAAACATTTTCTTCTTCGTCCTCAAGGAAAAAAATCCAGTCCATTTGCCTTTTGAAGAAAAAAGGCACCTTTGAGACCAGTATGATCTGGATGACTGAGAATCTTCACAGACATATGAAGTCTGTGGAAACATAATTTCATATACTGTATGTCTGATAAAAAAAAAACCCTGTGAGCCTAGTTCAGGAATGGCTGGCTCAGGAATTCTGGGAGTTGAAATCCACGAGTCATAAAAGAGCCAAGGTTGCCTACCCCTGGCCTCGTTCAAATAAAAGCCAGAAATAAGAGATTTGGGGGCATTTTGCTTTGAAAGAAATTTACACTGGACACAAAAAACTGTGCTGGCTATTCTATTAACCAATTTAATCTTCAAGGGGAAGTTGCATGAGCAACTAGGGGCAGTTTGGCTTCTTCTGATACAACCTCTGTTATTTTAAACTGTTTTTTAATAGCACTTCTCATTTCTGGCTATTTGGAATGCACTTACTGCTGTTTTACTTATTACTTTGTTCTAAATCACTCTGAAATTTTTGATGATGAAAGCTGTGGTATAGCTATGTTTAAAACATTTGCATTCAATAGATTAAAAAGCACAATTATTTGATTTGGCCTTCTCTTCTATGCTGTTTTATCTCAAATATATGGAGTATTTTTCTTCCAATGAATAAATCTCATTGCCTTTAAAATGAAAAACCAAGAGTGAAAGTAATTGCAGTGTATTGGGTTAATAGTGTTGTTGGTTGATTAAACATTCCTGTGATCTTGTATTGTTGCTTGATTGCTTTGGATTGCCTTTATGACACTTGAAGGTTGGCAGGAGTTAACTTTTATAGAACACAGTTTCCCAATCTGATCAACTTCCAGATAGCTAGACTTCAAAACTTCTTAGCCAACATTGGCATGGCTGAGAATTCCACACATCTGCAGATGACTGGAGATGGCATAATGAGAGATCGGAATAACTCTTTGAGGCAAATAAGAAAATTGCTAAACAAAAAACAACATCCCTACTTAGTCTCCTGACTATTATGGGAAACAAAGCATACATGGCTTAATAAAATACACACAAAAGCTGTTGCCATTCAGCCTTGCAGAACCAGTAAAAAATAATGCAGGGACATTGGCACCCAAATCATTATTGTTTGCAGAATATTTCAGGTTTTGTTGAATGCAAAGAGAGAACATTGCAGCATATACAACCAAATCCAAAATATATTTTTTTTTAAAAAGACATCTGAATATTGCATATTTGATGAATGGATTATGGTTAAGAATGGATTCAGCGATTGGCTAGTCTGTGGAATTTTGAGTAAAAGCAAATACGATTAAGCTCACAATAGCATATAGAGACGAATAGACTAAAATGTTGTGGCAGAGGTTCATGCATGACTTAGTGTGTAGATCTAAAGGAGAAACCTGCAGAAAATGCAGTAAGAATGGGGAACCTATTGCTCCGGAAACAGCAAATCTTCTGCTAAAGATGAAAAACTAAGCTCTTATTCTAAAATGTTGCTGTAGAATGTGCCACTGATGAAAAAAATGAAAGTGAAGCAAGGATAACTGGGAAATCCATACCATTAAAGGTAAAATGAGACCAGCAGTGTGATTCACAGTAGGAGTGAATTGGCAAAACCATATCAATGCAAATGGACATTCGGTTATATCATGGTTGTGAAACTGAGCAGAATATCAGAGATGTTACGTTAAAATCAAGAGAAATACAATTAAAAATCAGTCTAGAGGGAAAAAGGACTAGGGGGGACACGATAGCAGTATTCCAGTATTTGAGGGGCTGCCACAAAGAGGAGGGGGTCAACTTATTTTCCAAAGCACCAGAGGGAAGGACAAGAAGCAACGGATGGAAACTAATCAAGGAAAGAAGGAAGTAAGGAGAAACTTCCTAACAGTGAGGAAAATTAACCAGTGGAACAGCTTGCCTCCAGAAATCGTGGGTGCTTCATTACTAGAGGTTTTGAAGAAGAGACTGGACAGCCACTTGTCTGAAATGGTATAGGGCAGTGGTGGCAAACCTATGGCATGGGTGCCAGAGGCGGCATTCAGAGCCCTCTCTGTGGGCACACGCGCCATGCCCCAGAGATGGCAACAATCCCTCTTCAACCAGCCGCCCGCTAACTCCACAAGGTCCCATGTGGCCGGGTGCATCCCAGCATGGCTGATTTCCCTCCCCCCCATCCCATCCCTCCTGGCCTCGCATGCTCTCCTTTTCCTGGGCATGACCCACTGCATCGCCTCCTCAGCTGTCAGCCAGCTGTTCAGCTCAGAGGCGGCTTCTCTGAACTGCTGGCGGCAGGCTGCAGAACCCCAGAGTGCACCGGTTGAGGGGCCGGCCGGCTGTGGCTACTGACACTGTCAGCCCCCATGCACTCGCTGGCCTCTGTGTGCGGGGGCTGATGATGTCAGGCAGCAGCCGCCTCAGCCCGCCTCGCCTTGCCCTGTGACAATAGCACCCCTGCCCTGCCTTGCCTTGCCTCACCTCATCCCACAGGACAAGCCTCCTGCCCACTGCCCCACCTGCCAGAGACCCCCTGGATCTCCCCCAACTCTGCCCGGCCCTCACAGGCATCCCTCCCCACGAGCAACATCAAGATGACCACGCCCACCTTGGCCACACCCACCAAGTTGCCATGACCATCACAGCCACGCCCACCTGGCACCCGGCGATAAATAAGTGGGTTTTTGGTTGCAATTTCGGCACTCGGTCTCTAAAAGGTTCATCATCACTGGTATAGGGTCTCCTGCTTGAGCAGGGGGCTGAACTAGAAGACCTCCAAGGTCCCTTGCAGCTCTATTCTGATACCTACATTGAAGAAGAGAGAACTTCCATGGAGTAATAATACCTGTTGCAAAATACAACAGCCAGAAAAGGAGATTGGACTTAAGAGTTATGAAAAAAAGATGAACCAGCACTTGAATTGTGACTGGCTGAGGAAGCTGCCATGGACTCAGGTTCAATCAGCAACCTGTGCACTAAATTTCTTATCGTGGAGACCACTGGGAATAGGGTAACACAAGTATTCGATGCTGTGCCTGTGTTCAGAGATGGCACTGGCACTTTAATGGTAAAATAAAGTTACGGGGAAATGCCCCACCCAAGTTTCACATGTCCAGGTGTATATGCCATATGGAAAAGGAGAAATTGAACAGGATTAGATGGAAACTTAGGGAATTCTTTCAAAAGCTGACTCAAGCTTTTACAAGAATCACAGTTGTATCTGTGATTCCTGTAAAGAAGAATGGAACTGTTCAAATCTGTTGGAATTTAAAGTTACCATCAATCTTCTATTAGAGGCTGAGCAATAGCCCTGGGTCTAGAATTGAAAACATTATTTCCTAACTTGGATGAGGGACAGTTTCTCACTACAATAAACCTTGCAGAGGCTTATTTGCACTTACTGTAGAAATGGAGAAAAATTCCAAGATGTTTCACATCATAAATACACAAAAAGTTGTATTATTATAACAGATTGGTATTTGGAGACATTTCTGCCCTAGCAATTTGGCAGATAGCCATGGACCAAGGGCTACCAGATTGTCCAGGCTCCTAGTATAAGTTTGATGACACCATCATCACTGGAGAAAATGATCAGATTTATTGGCCAAACCTCAATGCAGGTGACAAAGGTTAAAGAACAGTGCAATAAGTATGAATTTTTAGAAAACCTAGCATTACATATCACAGACACACCATTGATGCAGAAAGCCTACAGAAGTTCACAAAGCCACAGGACATGTCACAGCTATGATCCTTTTTAAGATTTGTTAATTATTGTAATCAGATCCTGCTAAACTTGGCCACTGTAGCCCATCCCTTTAACATTTGTCTACAAATGGGTAGGGCATGGTGATAGACAAAACTGAAAAGTTTCCATACAAACAAACAAGCGACATCAGACATGGAATTCACACCTTATAAGCCACATTTGTCAGTGAAACCAGCTCACGATACATTACAATAGGGCACCGGCACAGTTACATCACCTGCTAAGAAAGTTAGCAGGAACATCAAAAGTTCTTTGCATCATGCTTACTAGAAACTGTAAAGAAAAAGGTTTGCATGAATAGGAACACACTGAGATTGTTTGAGAAGCCAAAGGCTTCAACCAATACTTCCATAGAAAGATATTTATCCTCATCACTGATCATCAGCCACTACTGCCAGTTTCAGTCAACAAAAAAAGATTCTTCTTAGAGCAGCTGTTCAAATCCAGCATTTGTCTTTGTTCCTTGGGGACACAGCTACAAAGTGGAACTCAAAAGGACACTCAATCATGCAGATGTAGATAGATTGCCTCATTTACTTCTATAGGTTAACAATCTGAAACAATCCCATCCAATGGGTTTCTTTTGACATGTTTTCTCTTACATAGATCTGGATAGCTGAGATTATTCAGGAAAATTCTAGGAATGCCACTACATTGTCTCAAGTTTATATGCAACCTAAAAGGGCTGTAATACACAGCAAAATAAGGATGCTGAATGATCATATTTTGAGCATTTAAGAATATAATTTAATTTGGAAATCTAATTTGAGAAGCATCTGAACAGTTGAAACAAGCTGTGCAATTTCACACTAAAACAACAATTTCCCACTGAACAAAATATAGCCGTAAACTGTAGAGGGGAATATAAGTAGACTATCAAAAAAAGCAAAGACAAAACTGGACCTCTTATATTACACAGATTGCTCCTTATAACATTTTGAAGTAAATATTGACCAGATGAGGAGCACAGAAGTACGGAAGAAAAATATTGTGGCTGATGTGATTGTGACATAGCTGTTATTCCTGAGATACAAACAGTAAGATTTTCCCGCTCCGCTGAAGTATACACACAACCGGTGGTTTCTCCATGGATGTCAGCACTGGTTGTTGTGACAGATGTTATCCCGTTTCCATAGGAATTCCACCACAGATGGGGAGGAGGCAGACTGAATTAGGTTATTCTCATTAGTTGCTTAAGCCTTCCTTTGATCTAGTATTGTTGCTTAATTGCCTTGAACTGCCTTGGTATGCTACAACTATTGCAGGCTTTATGGGAATTAGTTCATCTTGAAGTTTTCAGGAATGCAAGCAGCTGTAAAATCTACCCTTGACTCCCGTGTCTTTGTCTGATCAGCACTAAAGGC
>NW_015386121.1:807633-833201 GCF_001527695.2 Protobothrops mucrosquamatus | reverse complement strand
AGAGAGAGAGAGAGAGAGAGAGAGAGAGAGAGAGAGAGAGAGAGAGAGAGAGAGGTCTATCAAGATAACAAAAATGAGGAGAGCACAAGATGGGATGTAAAAAGAGATCAAAGATGAGGAGAACAGAAAGGCCAAGACAGACAAAGCTTTAAGCAAAGGTGTGAATTGGGTATGAAAGACACCAGTGGAGTGAACAGTAAAGAGATAAGACATGATCAAAGCCCTATGTTGGACAAACGCAGGCAGCTAAATTCTGAACAGTAACAAAAGGTTTAATGCTGCAAAGAAGGCTGGAAGACACCATTTTACAAGAATGCAATGATGAAAACAATTAAACCTTAAAACCTGTATCTTTGCAATGCAAGCAGAAATCAGGCAAGTTGTCTTATTTTTCTTCAAGAAAAGTTACTGTTGGGAAAAGTCTGGTGGCAATGATTTAGGCCAGATGAGTTGATAATTCATTTTGAATAAAATCCAGAAAAAGATAAGTGCAGGCAGACAGACTGTTGGTTGCCTGTATTAAGATTTGGCTTGATCATGCAACACCAGAATTGGCAGCCAAGGGAACCAAAGGAAAGCCAAGGAGAGACAACTCAGAAATGATAATTGAGACCAGAAAAACAGGCAAGTGTGCCAGAAATAAAAAAAAAAATAGAATTCCAAAGAATGATGAACTCAGGGAGAAAAAAATAGTTAAAGGTGTACACCTTTTTAAAGCTGGAAAGAAACTGTACAAGTCATTTAGTCTAGCCTTCTGCTTAGTACAAAATCCACAAAAGCATCTCAGACAGACATGCTGATTTTCTTTCCAAATCCATGAGATACTTCCACACTATGAAATAAACATAGGCCAATATTGAAATAAAAACACAACAATTGGAAGGAAAAAACACAGGTGTCTGTTTTCCAGAAAGAAGGACAAACACATTAGAGGTCTGCAAACATTTAATACGGAGAGTTGATCCAAAGGCAATTCAATTAAATCTCTGCCTGAAATTTCTGAACTGAATCAGCAAGTTGATTTAAATTGTCAAGACGACTTGTGAATCAATTCAGTTGGCTTGTTCAGTTCAGACATCCAAATCAAATCAGATTTTCTGAATCAGATTGGATGTCCAAATTAAATTAGACCATCAGTCCAAACTGAATTAACAATTAAATCAGATATTGTCCTCTCTCTGTGTTCTAAAACATACTATGTGAAACAGAATAAAATTTGAAAACTTGAAACTTCCCTGAAAACAGACACGCATCTCTTCATTCCTTTATTACACGCATACACAGCTAACAGAAAACTTTGGGAGAACATCTTTTTTTGCCCTTCCATCTTCTTGTAGGCTAGCAAAACGTGTGTTAGAGCAATTCCTTCCACACTTTTTGTCTTGATAGAGTTGTAATCCAAATTCTGTCTGGTGTAGCAGGTTGGGGGAAACTTCATTGAATGAATGATCTTAATATAAGTTGGCATACTTGCACTTTCTAGGGCCAATGTATCCTACTATTGCCATTAGGAGATGCATCTTCCTTAAATCATGTATGGAAGTGAGACGGGTAAAAGAAGAACTGCACAAGAGTTTTAGACAATGATAAAACAAGGGTGGTAGGTTATTTTTTTGTTTTTGGGTTATTTCTACCCAATTTCTTGGTCTGGGAGATTGTTGGAATGCTTGTCTTTAGGTCTTTCTTACTGATTGATAGGCGACTTTGTTTCTTCTCTGCACCTTTATAGTGGGGAGAGGAAATGTTACCCGCACTTGCATTGGATTCCTGATCTTCCTTCATGATATAGAATCATCAGGAGGTAAATTAAGGGAGGGTCAGCACTTCTCACTCACGGTTGTCCTCTAGTTTCCAGCAAGCTTAAGAGGAAGGAAGCAGCAGTAGCAAATTATGTCGGAGGTATCATGCCAAAGACAGTCATGATAATGAATGTTCCACTGTCTCTCTTCATCACAGCAAGCAGAAAAAAAAAATGACCATATAGATAGCCGTAGGTATAAGAAGAACAGTTAGTATCCCATATAGGCTAATTCTATGTATAATTAGAAACTGGATCTTGCATGGGCTTGAGTTAAGACTTACCTAATTCCCTTTATTTAAAAAAAGTCATTCATTAGCAATAGTGAAGCACACATCCAGACAAATTACCTGCATGCAGATGCTTAATTCTGACAATCATTGCTTCTTTTATCCTCTAGACAAATCTAGTTAACTGCAATACTGAGGAGAAGAAGCCAACACCTGAGCCAATTCTTGATTCTGATTTATAGCCAGGAACAGCAGCGTCAGCTGTTTGCAAAGTTTTCCATCTGTTGCCTTTGATCAAAGCAAGATGTCTGGAAGAAAATGCTGCTCTGAATGAGGAAGCTGTATAGCTTAGGCTTTCTTTCTTTTTTCCCCTTCTGTTCAATCAAGGAACTTGATGAGACATAGCAATACCCCAATTGGGAGGGCTGTCACCTGTCCTGCTGCAATTCTTGTATTTATAATAGGAGCAGGACAGTCAGAAGACAGGTGACATTTCAACCTCGTTTCTACAGGGAAAAGCTTTTTTTTTTTTTTTAACACTTCAGTGGCACATCTCTTCTGCATAAGCTTGCCACTCTTTAAAATCCACTTTATTTTTCAATTTGTCAAATTTATATGGCCACCTGTCTCACAGAACAAGTGACTCTGGGTAATATACAACAAGCTAAAATACAGTATTCATTATTAAATACTAAAATATTAAAAACTATGAAAAGCAAAGTTAAAAAGAAAACATACAGTATCCTCAAACTTAGAATAGTTCATTTAGTGACCATTCAAAGTTACAATGGCACTGAAAAAAGGGACGTATGACCATTTTTTGCACCTAGGACCATTGCAGCATTTCCGTGATCAACATTCAGATGCTTGGCAACTGACTCATATTTATGATGGTTGCAGTGTCCTGGGCTCACATGGTCACCTTTTGCGACTTTCTGACAAGCAAAGTTAATGGAGAAACCAGATTCACTTAACAACTGTGTTACTAACTTAACAACTGTTGTGATTCATTTAATAACTCTGGCAAAAAAAGTCATAAAATCAGGCAAAATTCACTTAAAAATGTTTTACTTAGCAACAAATGTTGGGCTCGTAAGTTGAAGACTGTACAGGGTGAAGGGATCTTGATAATATTCCTCAATAATTCACCAGTCACTTTAGAAATGGGGCATGGAAAAAAAAATAACTTCAGTGGGAGTACCCTGCTTATAGAATATTGCCCAGAAGAAACCATTTTCAAATTCCAATGGGTAGAGGATCTTCAAAGAGAGACCTAAAGGCTGGAGTTTGCTATTAGCTGCTCATAACCAGGTTAATTTAAAATGGTCTATGAGAACCAGGGGAGTCAGATCCACAGAGAGAGAAAAAATATTTTTAACCAGCAATAAGATAGTACCAATCTCTGTCATACACAGAAACCAAATTTCTTTTTAACCACAAGGTAGCATTCTTAATAAATTTTGGAACTGGCAAGATAGCTATTATAAACATGGACTACAGTCCTGGACACCTTAAAGAAGACAAAAAATAACCTCAGCAAGAAAGACCTTGCAAACTCAGGAATAAAATGTGCTCCCTTTGAATGGAAAAATCTTAAGCCAGCTGAGGAGCTATACTGAGCAACATTGACTTGATAGGATAATTTTGTGTTCCAAGATAAGGAGGCCTGGAATGGCACCCCAGGCTATTTATAAATGTGCATCTGCTCTCTTGGGGTCCTGTTAATTTTCCATTATGTTGTGCAAGAACTAATCCTGTAGCTTTTTAATAATTTACTACAAGTAATTTTTTTTAGGCCAAAGGAAGCCACTGACCTCAACGTCCTTTTCATTCCCATCTGGAAGACAGACCAAATTACTACATCAGGTGCAACAGTTGCCAGGGAATTGATGAGGGCTTGGAGGGGCTGCTGTCAAGCTTGAAAGAGGTGATGATACACCCTTACTAGGAATGCAGCCATCCTGGACATTTCTGTCTCACAGTAGTGGTCTCTTCTTCAGGTGGCCATGCAGCAGCAAAAAAAAGAATCCTACATAAAGTAGATCACCTAGCTTTCTTTCAGCTTCAGTTCATACGGTGTGATGGAACTTGCACTAGTCACCTTGTGGCAGGATTTGGGGAGAGGGAGTGCAGTCCTGCTGGATCTTTCAGTGATGCTTAATGGCCAGTCTTCTGGTGAGGGTTGAAGTTGAAAGTTCTGCTTTGCAGTGATCCAGGCCATTTTTTAGCAGGTGGTTCCAGTTTGTGGTGGGAAAAGAAGACATTGAACCCTTGCCCACTCCAATATGGAGTATCTTGGGACTTAGCTTTTTTTTTTTAGCAAGAAACCACAAGGTTGAGGTATCCTCAGTATACTAGTGATATCCAGCAGCATATCCTCACTTCCAAGCCAGGCAGGAGATGCATTAGAATTACTGACTCAGACTCTGGAGGCTATGAGAACTGGATGGGATAAAAACAGCTGAAGCTGAATCCAAATAGGATGGAGCTATTCTTTGCACAGATGCCCCGTGTCTCCAGATTTGTTTCATCTGTTGCTTTAGATGGGTATTCCCTGAAAGAAGAGATGCATAGCTTGAGAATTTTCCTGGTTATAGGAGACCCTTTGCTAGTATAGGAGGCTCTGCAGCAATGACTTACTCCATCCGGTACGCTCCCACAGAGTGGGTCTCCTCAGGGTGCCGTCAGCCAGACAGTGCCGGCTGGCGACCCCCAGGGGGAGGGCCTTCTCGGTGGGAGCTCCCACCCTATGGAATGAACTACCCCCAGAGATCAGGGTGATCCCGGATCTCCCTTCCTTCCGCCGCGCCCTCAAGACATGGCTATTTAAGCTGGCAGGACGGGCCTAAGGGGTTTTTTAGTTGGGTTTTAAAACAATTTTTAAAATAACAAAGGCCAAATTAATATTTCCTTTTAATTACGTTTTAATGGTAGTATTTTTGTACTTTTGTATTTGTTTTTATTAGGCTGTTAGCCGCCCTGAGTCCGCAAGGAGAAGGGCGGGGTAAAAATATAATAAATAAATAAAATAAATAAAATCTTGCATTTAGATCAGAGGTCCCCAACCTTTTGGGCACCAGGGACCAGTTAACTGGAAAGATGTTTTTCCATGGACTGGAGGGGGAATGGTTTTGTGTGCTACCTGCATCTCGCAGATGGGGCTTTGCTTGTTTGTTTGTTTGTTTGCTGGCATGCCACAGACTGGTACTGGTCCATGGACCAGGGGTTGGGGACCCCTGATTTAGACTACTCTATTTATAGGGCTGCCCCTGAAAATGGTCCAGAAGCCTCAGCTGTATTTTGCTTACTATTTATCACATTGATTGTCACAGTGCAAGAGTCACTTAGATGTGGTGGGCAGTATAGAAATCTAACGAATGAATACCTAAATAAAATAAAAATTATATACTGCCAGAATCAGGATTAACTTCTGACAAATTACAACAGGATTGGCACAACATAAATGAAATTTTTTTAAAGTGAAAATAATAGAAGGGTGTCTTACCATAATATTAGAAACCATGCTGTCAACCCCAGGTCAATATGAACAGCTATTCAATTTCAATATTACTAAACTAAGCATTTCCAACCTTCCTAAATATGCCAAGCTATGGTGCAATTTGGAGGAGGCTATTCTACAAGCTTGGGGCCACTATAAAAGAGCATTATGGGTACTATCTGCAGTGTTGCTCACTTGCTACTGGCTATCAGTTTATTTCCCAATTCAAATCAATCCTGGTTACATTCAACATTGTCTGTTCTAAATAAATTCTGTCCTTCAAGTACAAGTGGGCCAGAAGATGAGTTGTGGATATCCCTTCCTAGATGATGGGGGCTAGAATCAGGCTTCTTAGTTAAATCTCCCTACCAGATTTCATGACGGCTTCCCTCCCTATTAATATTAGGGGGACTATCAAGACCATCCTCTTTTGTAGAGCCTTTGAGGTCTAAGGTGTCAAACAGACATCCAGCAAAGGTCTGGTTTCAAGGCTGGTTTTTGCTATATGATGGCCGTGCTCCACTTTTATGAGTTCTTATGATGTGATGTTATTTTATTTATTACATTTATTTGCCGACAATCTCTTCACAAGGTGACTCTGGGCAGCTTACAAAGTTAAAAGCAGTAAACTATAAGAATATATATAGCAATTAAATTATAAGGTAAAACAATAGGGAGGGGGGAACATGATGTGCAGGGCAAGAGATGGGATCTGCTATTAGTCCGTCAATCACCTCCAGCCTGGCACTCACCCGTTGGGGTACCAAGACAACTGGCAGAGCCAGATTTCCAGGCCTTTACAGGTCAGAAGGGTGGGAACAGATCTCACCCTGGGGGGAAGATGTCCCAAAGGGCAAGAGCCACAACAGAAAAGGCTCTTCTCCCGGACCCCACCAGTTGAAATTCCTTGACTGAAATTATTAAATTAAGTTTGTATACCACCTAATGACTCTGGGTGATTTACAAGTTAAAAAAAAACAGAAACAAGAAAAAAATAAAGTCAGTGCTCAAAATAAAAGAATAAAATTATATTGGATTCTTTGAATTACTGCGTTCTATTGCTTCATTGTTTTGATTATGCTGTGAGTTGCTTCAGGTCTTGCATGAGGCATTATACAACAATGGTGATAAATATGTAAGAAATAAGTGATAAACACCAGAGCCCCTATAATGTTCATTCAGCTCCTACATCAAATTATAGTTTTCTACTGCAAGAACAATATCCGGCCCTCCCAGGCTTCTGCCTCCTCCCATTTGAACAAGGGCCCTGGAAGCTGCTCCTTTCACTTCCAATTAACTGAAGCTTGCAGCATGGCAGGAATTGGACAAACAGGTTAATCTTCATGATCCTTGGTCTGAAACGAGTCGACTTCTTACCATTACTTACGAAGTGAAGCTAGCTGATTTCAGCAAACTAAAATTAAGATTAATTGCAATTGGGGGAATAGATGGTATGCTCAAATGGAAGTTTCCAATCTTACAGCTATATTAAAAGGGGAAAGAAGAGGAACGTGCAAAGCCAAAGCTCACTGAGATTCTTCTTATCATGACGTCATAATTTAGCATTGTATTGAAATGCAATTATTACCTGTGATCATGACCCAAACATACATTTGCTATTTCTGGAAATCCTCTGCTCCTAGACAGTAATCAATTTATTCTCTCCGAATCAATCAGTACTGTTCCTTAAAGATTCTGCTATCAGTTAATCACTTGGACACCTTTCTTTCTCTGGGTTTTATTCTACTGAACTATCTTGAAGCCAGGCCTGCCACTTGGCTTTCCACTTTCAGTTTCAATTAACAGCAAATTCTATCCAACAACACTTTCCCCATCCCATCGCCCTGTTACATTAAACTAAAAGGCTGTTGGTCAAGTAGAATTATCATAGGATGAACTGTTGTCCATAGTAATGAGAGTTTTTATGCACTTAGCTTGATTTAGATGATTAGGGATAAGTACATTTGCTTCTTGTAGAAAATTAGAAAGCAAAGTAGACAAACTTGAAACTGCTTTGATATCAGCCAGTGTCTGGGAGGGACTGCTCAGAAGAATGCAACCAGAAATTGATGATGTGCTGTGTATAAAAAGTGGAAGCCAGATACACAATGTTGTGTAGATAAAAACTTCAACAAGAAACATTAGAAAAACCTGTGGTTACTGTGTTGAAGTAGGAGCTGGAAGACTAAAGTTCTAATTTATCCTCAGCCACAGAAACTCACCGGATAGGTTAGTCATTTTCTCTTAGCCAAACATTACTTCCCCAACATTGTATTTATGAGGGGGGGGGAGAAGAAAAGAGTGTATGTGGCGTATCAGATAAATAAACCAAAAAGAAACACAGACAAGATAGAAAATTGGGCTGCGGAAAACTTCTTCAGAGCAAGTACAATAGATAAATAATATGCTTATGTTGCCCACAGTTCTGTGGAGTATTTTTTACAATCTTCCTGCCGTATGTTCATTTATAGTCTTTCCCCATTTCTCCTCCAAAAGAAAAAACTATTCATTCGGGAAGCAAGTTGCAAAAGAGAACAAAATGTTTTCAGATCTGTTCCTTTAACTTAAGTCATACCAGTGGTGGGATTCAAATATCTGAACAACCAGTTCTCTGTGTGGACGCTGCTTCCGGAAGTCCATTTTGGGCCTGGGCCTCTGAGGCCCAGAATAGACTTTCGGAAGTGGCATCCACACACTTCCAGTGGGCCATTCTGGGCCTGGGTGGCCTCCCCCAGGCTTCCAAGGCTCAAAATGGACTTCCGGAAGTGGCATCCATGCACTTCTGGCAGTCCGTTCTGAGTTTGTGAAAAAGGGCTAGGGCTTCAGCCGGTCCGCCAAAGTCAACAAAAAATTAGCTACCGGTTCTGCCGAACTGATGCGAACCGGCTGAATCCCACCACTGAGTCATACAATGCTTCCTACCATTCAGCAAACAAACAAACAAAATACCCAAAAGTTATGATCTTTAGAAATATTTTGAAACTAGAAAAGCAAACCCACTGGAAGCAGGGAAAGTGCATTTGTTGACTGAGACGTGTGCCTGCCAGCCGTGTTGACCTTCAGGCCAGAACGAGCTAATTGAAAATAATGTTGATCAGGATTGGTTCCTGCTAATGTGTTGGATTGATTTATTTAGAGGCCTGAAAAGACTTCTATGTGGCAGTTTTCTGAGTGCAGATTATTATCTGGTTTGTCAGTTGTACAGTAAAGAGCTGAGCTCTCCTTATGTCCTATTAAAGGGACCTTAAAACTGTTTAAAATCATCCTTTTTAAATTCATCCAGTGGTGGGATTCAGCCAGTTCGGCAGAATCGGTAGCTAATTTTTTGTTGCCCAGGCCCAGAATGGACTTTCAGAAGTGGCATTCACACAGAGAACCGGTTGTTCATATATTTGAATCCCACCACTGAATTCATCCCTTTAGCAAATTAGACATTAGATAGCCATCAACATAGACTGGCACATATTTTGAGTCTGGGATAAAGAGCAAAAGAGCATGGGGGTTTATCATACGTTTTCATTCAAAATACAGATAGTTCTCGCCGATTTGTTTAATGACTGTTCAAAGTTGCAACGGCACCGAAAAAAGTGACTTACGACCATTTTTCACATTTACCACTTTTCCATGATCATGTGATCAAAATTCAGATACTTGGCAATTGTCTCATATTTATGACGGTTGCAGTGTCCCGAGGTCATGTGATCACCGTTTGCGACCTTCTGACAAGCAAAGTTAATGGGGGAAGCCAGATTCACTTAACAACCGGGTTACTAACTTATCAACTGCAGTGATTCACTTAACAACTGAGGCATGAAAAGTTGTAAAATGGGGCAAAATTCACTTAACAAATGTCTCACAACAGAAATTTTGGGCTCAGTTGTGGTCGTAAGTCAAGGACTACCAATAGTCAAAACTTTTTAATTTTTCTTCCCTTCCACAGGGAAGGCTTTTACCTCTCAGGGTTAAGGTTAAGAAACACAACCAGGCAGCTCAAAATGATGGAATGCTGTGACTGGAGCAATTTGGTCTCTGTCAGAAATAAAACTTGCACCTCATGTTTACCCTTAGTAGATACTGAGAAGCTTTACTCACTTATTGCCTATCTTATCAGGGACCTGATTAAATGTGAATGTTTTAAATCTCTAACCAATGTTTTAGGAACAGCTGTTTCAAATCTCACCCACTTTGATATCTTCCATGGGTAAAGGTGACCCCCTGTAATTTTTTTTTAAAGCAATAGTCAGTTTTTATAGGAAAATCTTGGAATTCAAATCCACATCCCAGGAGATCATTCAGGTTGGGGACTATTGAATTATTCTATTATTGCCACTTCACAGTTAAAAGTGTGGGTAGAGGATAATCAATTAATGAACTCAGCTTTTTTTCTTTTTTCCAGCACTGGAATATATAGAGGAATACCAGTAATAGGGGTTCATTGTTTTCGTAACTGTTCATTCTTCCTGTAGCTCAGACCTGGGCATTTTAAGCCCACAAGGCACATGCAGCTCTTCAGCTGTCCCGGTCTGGCCAGCAGCATCAGTGGTGTGGGTGGGGAGGGGCAGAGTGTCAGAATCAGGGGGCAGGGCAGCATTAGTTGGGGGTGGTGCTGACAGAGGGGCAATGTTGTTCGGGGTGGCGTTGGGGTGATGGGGGTGTGAGCATGGCGGCGTTGGCTAAAACTCCCAGTTTTTCATGTGGCCCCTTGATAAAATTAATTGCCATTCCTGCCTTAGCCCCTTCTCTTCCCTTTTTAAGGGAAGGTGGCTTGCTGTGAAAGCAAGTCTCAGCTTTGGCATCAAATTTATTATTATTATTATTATTATTATTATAATGGTTGGTTGCATAGGAAGCCAGATTTTTAAACTGGATTTAGTATGTTTATTCATCTATTAACTCTTTCCAAAGCACCTGAGATAAGGAGATGTTGTTGTCTGATGGTATCAGAGCAGGGATGTCAAACTGGCGGCCCGCGGGCCGGATGTGTCAAATGCAGGCCACGCCCACCCTGGCTCCGCAAAGGCAAAAAACATCCCAATATGTCACAATATGTCACGTGATGCGATCAAGTTTGACACCCGTGTGTTAGAGGTATCGTCGCAGGATGTAAGCTGTTCCAAGTAACGCTGCCTTTTGCAATTGACTGATGATGCTTTTGACAATGCCGACGGTGTTCATGTGGTGGTCCAGATGTTTTGGGATTATTACTATTGATATACTAAATTTATATACCGCCTGACTCCCAGTGAAATAATAATGATTCTGAGCTCAACAGGAAATGGTGGAGAGTTCAATCCTTTCAAAACATTTCTCCCACCCATTTCTTTTTTAAAAAGGGGGGGGCAGGATGGCCAGGAGACGTCTGACTAGGTTGCCTTCCAGTAAAATGTGTATGTTGTGATGCACTTCCATCTGTTGTGGTAGTTTGTGAATCAGACATTTTCTCAAGGGAACCCATTTTGTAAAAGTGTAAACTCGAATGTGCCGAAATTTCACATTTAACATCCCCCCCACTCCAGTTGCTTACTCTGGTGATCAGGACATTGGTTGCAGTTCTTCTAAGGCAGAGGTCCCCAACCTTTCGGGCACCAGGGACCGGTGCCATGGAGAAAGGTTTTTCCGTGGACCAGAGGGGGCGTGGTTTTGAATACTGCCTGCATCCCAAGGATGGAGCTTTGCTTGTTTGTGCAGCCCACTTGCTGGCATGCTGTAGACTGGTGCCGGTCCATGGACTGGGGGTTGGGGACCCCTGTTCTAAGAAGTTCAAGCTGCTCTTTGACTAGAAATGGAATTAGCTGTTTCTGAAGTTAGGTATAAAATGGGTCAGCTTCCTTATGGATCTCTAGAGCATCTATAGTGCATTCTAATGGGATTTTTCTTTAAACTGAAATCTACCTTCCAACATGCCTTGTGAAATCAAGATTACGATCAGTCACTTTAAAAAGGTATGCTAAATTGAAAGTGTGATGGATTTCTATTCCTATCCTTACATTAATGCACTCAACAGGCATGTTTCTGGTGAAGCTATCGAGAGAAATTGATTAAAACCAAGGAGGACCACGCTACTAAACTTTCTAGCAGATACATATGAGAGGAGAACTTTTGGTAATGAAGCTAGGAAACATTTCCCCCCCGAAAGAGTTAATGAAAGAAGTGCCTCAGCTTGAAATCTTAGGCTCAGTTTTAAATCTGAATGTTGTTGCAAGGTTCCCCAAATGGGGAAAATTGTGATAGTGGAATCCAATTCCCATGCACTTAGAATTAAGTACCACTGAAAAACAGCATTAAATTTTGTTCTTTGAGGGTTTCTCTCTTTTGCCGCTAATGCTCTCTCCTGCCTTCATGTATTTAATTAATTTTATTGTTTTTATGAGTTGCTTTGAAGCCCTTTCTCAAGTTAAAAAGGAGATATATGCATGTAGCGGCTGCTATGAAAATGATCCATTTATACTTAGATAAATTCTTTGTTCTGCAGTTCTTGTAATTCCATGATCTTAAGTTAATTGGGTAATTGTGTTTGATATGTGTATCTTTTTTATGTCCTAGTTTTGATCGGTGACCAGTAAGAATAATAAACAATATGAATGTAGCTTATGACCCTGTGAATTCAGTGTTGCTTAGTTCTAAATAGATTTTTTATTGCATTAAACATAAAACTGCAATAATGGTGTCTTTAGGTCAGTGCTTCCTAAACTTTCCACAGCTGCAAACACAAAATAAACATTTGGCAAATCAATGGGACAAAATCTCCCTCCTTCATTTTTTTTTAAATTTAAGAGCATGGAAGTTTTTTTCCCTTTTTTTAGCAAATGAACCAATAACTAGTGGCATTTGTGTGTCCCTTCCAATCCCCTTTTTAAAAATGCATATTCATACCATTTTTAATTAAATATATATTGCTTGAGTTATTTTTTTATATCCTGTCCACAACAGTTTTTGTCATGGTTGAAAATGTTGATTGGTACAAATCTCTAAATACTGGGAACTGGGAGAATTGGATCTCCAGCCCAATGAAATTTCACTTTCAGGTAATCATTGCAGGATTTTCTATTTAAGTTTTTCTTTTTGGGCTCCTTGGGCAAAATCACAATTCCGCTTAGCATAACACATAACCATGCATGAGACCTGTTCCTTCTTCCCTTACCATTTGAATACTTCATTGAACCAGTTTTCAATCAATGACCCATGTTCAAGAACCAACTAACTAGCAGTAAACATGAAAAGCCTGGGGCTGAGTTGGCAGAAGACTTCCAGCCCGGTGAGCTGACTAGTGAAAATGTGTGGAGGATTTGGTGGACCACCTGGCAGATGTCATAAACCACCAGTTAAGAGTGGCAGTAGGCATACCCTATTTGGGCTGATAAAATCTGGACAATTACTAGGTAAAAACAAAGTGGGGGTGTAAAATTCCACCCTCTGCTGCCATCTAGCAGGTATCTGGAGTCCTACAGCTGATACGGTATACTTTGTGTCTGTAGCATTGCAAAACTACAGTACTATATTTTGCAAAGATTCTAGAAGATTGCCACACCTTGTAACAGAGATGAAAGTATTAGCAAACATATAAATCAATGCCAAACGTTTCAGTAATTAATACAATACAAGCCAGGGTAGATTCTCCAGGCCATACGGGAATAATTTTCCTTTATGCCCATGACAATGCATAACATACCTCAGATCAAAGGGCATTTAAAAGATTTGGCTGAATGTAGAAACAGGGAAGTAATAGTCCAAATGGTCATTATAGCTAGCAAAGGGAAATAACTTTGCTATTAACTTAGACTTCTAGCAAAATGATTAATTCTCAGTGTCTTACATGAGCTTAAATAACACAACAAAGGATTGCCTACACCAGTTTTATTGCTTGTATTCTTAAAACCTGTTTGTATTTTTATAGACTGAAGGAAGAATATCGATGTATTTAATTAGAAAACAAACAAAATAAAAATAGTGTTAGAAAAAAATGCAGTGTATGAACACCATCTCTTCTTTTAGACTATCTAAACAATAATTCATCGTCCTTCAGAACAGGGCAATAGTACAGCATGAAAGGCCTCAGCAAGCGACAGTACCTCAATAACTAAGGAGGACTGTTTCTGCTTCTGCTTCTGGATGGCTTCTCTGCTAGACTGGGAAGTTGGGAAACATCCTAGAAGAAAACAACAATAAATGATTCCCTTAATGCTGCCAAGAAAACTGCTGGATAAAGACTCGAGGGATTCTTTTTATGGCATGGAAGAAAATGCAGAGAGACAATTTAATCAAGAATTCATCACTTTCAGATTACAGTTCTATAATGGCAGGCATGACTCCCATTGGTTCCAATTTGGTTTAATGTTTAGCAATAGAAAATTGCTATAAACAGGTAAGTGTCTGGGATGGAGAACAACTGCTATGGAAATGCTGCCACAGCAGTTTGTGACACTGTCTAGAAATGATGATTCAATCCAGAACAGGGTTGAATCAAAGATTGTATCTCAGAAATAAAGAGATATGCCATTTCTAAACCCCTTCTGTGGACACCCCTGTCTAGAATAGTTTATTTATTTTACAGCTGCTCTGCATAAGCCATTTTTCAAATGTGAAACAACTCTTTGGAACTCAGGACGTTTTGAATTTGAAATAGTTCAAATTTGCACATCAGTTCTAAACTTCAGTAGCTCTTTCCAGCCACGATGATGTCCAGCCTTTCTGTTGTTAAATATTTGTAAATATATTATCACATGTATAATTACATAATAGTAATATTACAGTATTTGAAGAGTTGGACATTAAGAACATCTGGTCAAAGAATTGACATCTTTGAACCGTAGTGCTGGCATAAATTATCTCATATATCATGGACAATATCAAGAGGTGCTGAATTGTATAAAACCAGACGCAACATTAGAAGCCAAAAATTACAAGATTACGTATGATTTACTTTGGCCATGTCATGTGTGCAAATTCATTGGAGAAGTCATTGATGCTAAGAATAGTTATTGGCAGTGCTTTTTTTGAAAAAAAAAAAAAAAAAAGGTGGCGGAACTCACACACGTCATACAACCCGCCTTGCCTATCCTACAAGGTTTCATCCAAAAAAGGTGCCAGAACTCAGTTCTGGGCGTTCTATGACAAAAAAAGCCCTGGTTATTGGAACAAGAAGGGGCAAGCAAAGAACATGCTGGCTTGATAACATCAAAACTGATGCAAAGATGAACATCCAACAAATGAAAAAAGCTGTGCTTGACAGGGTAGCACGGAGAGCACTTGCCTATAATGTCGGCAAGAGTTGGACACAACTGAATGGCTAAAACAATAACAAAAGGCTATTTGTACAATAATTATGCTCAATGCAGAAGACTGCTGGGGGAAAGACTTCAGCTGTAATTGTGTAAAAGCTTCATGTGTAGATGAGTTGAAAGATAGTAAAATATGCCATGTATGGTTTCATCTTGCATTCCTTCAGTCTTTTGGAAAAGACAAATTTAAATAATTGATAAGAGAGCAATTATACAAACAGAATCTTTTTTTAAAAAAAAATAGTCTTACTACATATCTTGTTATGACAGTCAATTTACAAACTTAAATAAATGATAGGGCATAACTTTAAGGCTGGGAAAAGGAAGAAACAGGGTATCATTCATTGTCTTAGGATGACAGAATAAACATCGTCTTGTTCCGTACAGAGGCAAGCAACATTTCTCCCTTGAAAAATAGATCATCCATCATAGTGAAATTATAAAATTATATGTAATCAACCCTGACAATCAATGGGGTGCCAGATGCTGCAGCAGATTGCGCTCATATCTTATCCTCATGTCTTATTTTCATTGTCCGCTTTGTTGTATTTAGCACACAAAATTTATATACCCACTTCTTACCTGCTGCACAGAAATTGAACCTGCTGCTTTTTTAAATATATATATATATGTTGCAGACTTTCCCTGTGAAATCTCCAGGAATATAGCAAAGTTCTACTTGATTGATAGGGTCAAGAACAAGGAAGTCTAATGGTAGAAATAAGGAGTTTGAACCAGATTCTTTCTACTGAAATCTGCCATCACCCACAAACTCATTAGGTCTTAATTTGTTTATTTTAGGACTTCAGGTGGCTGACTTCCAAGAAGCAAGCATACTCAGAGTCCAAATTGGCAAACTTTATTGCACATCAAATGCAATATGGATGCTTGCTTCCTGAAGCTTGCTTCTGAATTGATCTATGTCTATGACGTACATGTAGCTTCATTTGTTGTAAAGAAGAACATTATTCAAAGTCCAACATTCTGTGAAGTGAGAGCAGTTTGCTTTATTTTATTTTCACTCCCACACTATACAGGAGTCTCTGCATTTCTCTGACAGAAGCTGAAATATAGACATCTCTTTATTTTCTCTAGAGGAGAACCCTCTGAGACATCAAACGGTATTGCAACATGCATGCTTTGCTTCCTCCTTTCTCTGGCTTCAGACGAAGTGAATGTGTTGATATTAGCTTCCAACTGTTTAGCAGGGAAGTTGTTTGATAGCCAAATCATTATGTTAGCAGAGGGAGGCTAAATCCATCCCAGTCTGCTAAGTGATCAGTGCTGCCTGTTGGGATGAACAAAAATGTTTACCCACCTAATAAATCTTCTCATAAGCTGGGACGCCCCAGAGCTCAGCAGCAGAATGATGGCAATTTGGCCTGCTGAGAAACTCATAGTTGCAAGAAGCTGTTAAATCTGAGGTGCCAGTTCTCCCTTGACCTCCTTGTCAGTGTTGATCTCAAGAGGCTGCCTGTCAGCTTGGATGAATAATGGATAGCAAACATTGCGCTCTTCCTCTACCACAAATCTTTTGCTGTTGTTGCCATGAATTGCTTGTATGCATACTTCTAATCAGTTAGACAGGAACATGGTGAGTGCATTCTTCTGCCTGGTGACTTTTTCAGGGTGGAAATTTTGCCCCCACCCCAAACTTTCAAAACTAGAGTGTTGTCCAAATGAGCAACCTCAGCAACCTCACTTTCTGAAAGAATAATAGGCAGATAAGAGACTATTTGCAAAGTCAGCTTGTAGGGAACGAGAATTAAGAACATATGTGGAAGAACAGCCTTTACAATGATGAACTCCATTAAGGAAGTACGTACAACTCAAACTTCTGAATTCTTTTTCTTTCTCAAGGATCATATCAGATTCTATTTGGCTTGGAAAACCCTGAGCCCTGGTTCAGCAATGCTAGCATTTATAATATACTTCCATAAAGTTATTTATTGACTTAACCAAAACATTAAATAACCAAATTCAATATTTCCTCTGAAGATCCTTTTCCTTCCTGCAGCAGAGAATATCCTATCAGTCCCAACCTGGAATTAGGTTGATTGCTTTACTGTGAAAGGCATTTTCACTTTCCCCAGCTTCAATTTTACAGCCACCTCTTAGAATAGTGCAAAAATGTATTCAGTGACTAATTTTTAGGTCTTCCCATCCATTGTACAGAAAAAATGTCAACAACATTTGTAAAAGTACGTACTAAGTTTTTTTATTCTGTTTTACATAAGAAATAAATTATGTGCCATTAACAGTAGACAAACCAATCAAAATGTTATACTTGTAACTGTAACATGGAAAAGATGGATGCAGCAGTGAGATTTCCACGGAACAGGGGAAAAAAGCAGTTTTTCAGGTAAATGATTTTTAGCATTTATTCATGACCTTTTTCATCAAAAAGAAACAGAAAAGAAATCCTGTAACAGAAAAACTATTGGAATTTGATCTAAGCAACTTCTTCACCAGAGGGTTCTTTTTTCCTGGGTCTATTCCAGATGATATAGAATCTCTTTCCATATGGTCAAGTCCAATTGTAAAATTTGACCTTATCATAATGCTGGCACGCTGCCCATGGGAATGAACAACAGAACCAATAATTTCCAGTTGGAAGTTCTACCAACCAAAGTTACCTTAGCGGCTCTTTAGGGAAACATAATTTTGCTGTGTTTCCTCTTTATGACAGGATTTCAAAACTGGAGAAGAAAGAAATTCCATACTCATGTTGATGTTTTCAAGTATTTGCTTCTTTATTTATGCTACACCAAACAGTTCCAAATGTACAGTGATTGTGTGCCATCAAGTCAGTGTTAACTGCTAGTGATCACACAGATTTTCTTCATCATGATCTATCTTTAACCTGGTCTTTTAGGTCGTCTAATGGAGCACTCATTGCCATTGTAGCTGGGCCCATCTACTTTACTTTTTACTTTCTTCAGATAATATGTCCAAAGTAGGATAGTTTAAGTTGCTCAGTGAATTGACTTGTCCATTGACTTTGCTTGTCCAAAGGTCGTAAAAGGTGATCATGCGATCCAGGACACTGCAACCTTCATAAATACATGCCAGTTGCCAAGTGTCCAAAGTTTGGTCCCATGATCATGGGGCTGCTGTAATGGTCATAAATGTGAAAAACATGCATAAGAAACTTTTTTTCAGTGCTGTTGTAAATTTGACTGGTCACTAAATGAATGGTTATAATTCGAGGACTACCTATATTGTCTTTGTCATTGTCCATAAAGTGATTATCTGTCTCCAGCATCTTCCTGCACTATCTTCCAATATTGGTGCCGGTTTTATGCCTTAGGTGACTCTGCTGAGAATGTATATTCTTGGGAAATACTCTCAATATTCTTTGCTCACCCATCCCAGGAATACAGCCACTATAATGAAGCAGCACAGCAGGACTTGTGGAGTAAGCTGGGTTAGATAAACGTGTATAACATTCTAACAAGCACCAATACTGTAACTTGTATATTAAATGTTAAAAGATAAAAACACCAGCATTTGGTACTGGCCATACTTTCCCAGTAGGAAGTCCTCCAGAGGTGCTTCGAGAATTCTATCTGTGTGGAGTCAAAAATCCAGTAGTTTTCTTCAGGATTCCTTCTTTGTGTCTCTTCCCTTTCTCCATTATCTACTTTAAAACCACATAAATCTAAAAAAGTAGATGCATCCCTTCTTCACAGTGTCCATGCTTTTTTGACGCAGGAATGTATTTTTAAATGTATTAATTATTCTCCTGAGGGGAAAAAAGTTTTTAATTTTAAAATTGGTTACTTTCTACCTCTTCAATATGAAAATGCTTGTAATGCTTAAATGCCATTTTTCTGCATTTGAATTAATCAAAACAAGGTGGGAGGGAAGAAACAGCCCCAAATAAACTTAATGGATTATATAAACCAAGAATGTGCATGGATGCTTTTTTCTCTCTCAAACTGAGATTCATACTTGGCTTTTTCAGTGACCTGCAGTAGAAAATGTAGGCGGAGTCATGAGAAAAAATAATTTCAATTTCTTTTAACTGAAGTTTTAAATTAGATTCAATACATCTTACTATGCTTTCTGTATTGAGTAATTTTCCTCTTCAGGCACACTGCAAATTTCAGTTTGATGGCTGGTTCCAATTAATGGCAAGTGAGGTTGTACACAGTACATCTCTGATATACAGTAAGATAAAAAACAAGAGATATTTCCTGACTGTGAGCTTTCATTCTCTGAATCTCCAGGGCTTTCTCTAACTTGTAATGGTGCCTTTGTGTGAAGTTTGGAAAGCATAAACCCATATTAAATGACCTTTCCACAGTAAGACTCATTCTGTTTCCTAGCTTGGAATGGAAAAACAAATCCCTCTGCTCTACATAACTGAAATCACATTAAATTGGAGAGAAACTGCCAAATGTCAGAACTTAATCAGAAATTCATTAGTAAAACGGCTGGAAATTATGAAAGAAGGGAGTGAAAAAAAGATGAGGGGAACACAGAAAATCCCCAAATGCTGGTATAGGTAGAAGCCCCAAACAGCAGAATGATGATTCTGAAAAGCAGAGATGAATTTAATGCTTCCTAGATGACTCAGGGAACAGAATCCATGCTAGGGAAATGATTGGTTTCTCCTGAGTCCTTCAGAAGACATTCCTTCTCGTGGGAGCTGTCAAATAGTTATCAGCTAAGGATGGGTTTGCAAAATAGTTGGATTACACTGTCATTTACTCTGTAGATTAGCCTCTTGCTTCAAAATCAATATTGTTACCCTCCAAATTATCTTTCTTTATTCATAAGAATCACTTTATTCCTCCATCATTTTGAAATGCTTCAAGGCTACTGTTAACAATAGCATTCAAATCTCGTAACATGGTATGACTGTTCCATATTTCCTTTGTTAATGAATTGTCTAGTAAGAAAAAAAGCTGAAAGAAATGGTGTGGAAAACCTTGTGAGTTAGATATTGAAGATTCAATTGTCTGGAGTTCGCTATTATAAAGCTCCACAAACATTCCTTTAGAAAATTGAAGCCTTGTGGTAAGATGACAGAATGGACATGTTGATTAAAGCCAATTTGGCAGATATATAGTTTGATTTTTTTTATTATTAATTGTGTTTGTGGATGTTTATGCTAGCTTTCTCTGAATTTTCAGATCCATCTTATGTCAGGATAAACTGCTACTTTTACAATTGGATCAGAAGAGGATAGATCAGTTTGTTTCATTGATCCGCAAACCAGTTTAAGAACTTCTGCTCTGGGTAACAAAAGAAAAACAAATCACATTGTCTCACCAGAATACAGTTGGAACCTCTCTTGAGGATATCGTTAACTATCATATTCTGGCTTCCTCACCCATTTTACTTTTACCAAATAATGAAGAGGCCTATCAGGTTCAGAGAAACCAATCTTGGAGGCATCAAAAGTCTTATATTGCCCTAAATGAAATAATTTTGCCATGGGATTCCTTATGGGACATCCCATAAATAATACAGTTTAAAAATATTATTCAGATACAAAACCTAATCACATGATGATTTTCCCAATGATTCAGAGCAATAATAAAAGTTCATTTAACTTTGGGAGTGGAGTTAATTATATATATTTATTAGGCATATGTAATGAGCTTTATTTAATGTATATATTGCTGTTCATCATAATTTCATGTATCTTTTGGCATAAGAAATTTAGGACAAATGTTTTTTAGTTTAGCAAACTCATAGTGCAAGTTTTTTTTAGTGGCCATCATTTTTAATGTAGTGGAGATTGATCCATGGATGGCATCAATCAGTCAAAATGTATTTACATACTATATGACATCACTGTCTTTTTAAATATATAACTTAAGCTTGCTGCTTTATTTAATATTAAAATGAGTATGTCATATAACTTTCTCAAACAAGAAAATAAACTGATGCTGAGTAAAACAGTATCAGTTATTACTTGTTAACGAGCAGTCCTTACATATAAACAAGCTACATACACAAAGACCATTAAGGAGGGTTTGGTGATCTGTACAGCTTCAGCACCTGGCTGCAAGACAACTTATGTGATAACTTCATTCTCTCCCTACATTTTAAGTAATATAAAGGTGCAATATAAATGTCATGAATTAATAAAGAACATCACAAGCGACAAAGGAAAACTGACTATAAGAATGTAAGAGCTCTGCAGGACTTAAAAAAAAACCACAAAAACTTTTGTTAAAGGCCAAAAATACATTATTCTAGTTTCACGACAAGCAATCATTCTCCGACCTAATGGGAGAAAAATCTAGTTTTGTCTTTAGAGTCTTAATTTGTCTTGTCTTAATTTGAAGACAAGCTGCAGTCTATGTAATATGATAGGAAGAGGGAGAGAATTTCTTACTGTTCTCTCCATTGTCACAGAAACAAACTACTGTTAAATTTTTAATTGTTTAATTTAAAGTGTTGATTTCTGAGTAAGAAAATGTATTAGACGTGTACGGGGAGAGAATGTCCAATGAAGTGGAGCTTCTAATTCTAGCAAAAGTGATAGATGCTGTAATTACTCCAAGTTACAAAGGGGGAGGGAATGTATGTGCTTAGACTACTGTTAATAATGTTCCCATACTTAAATTATGATTAGAATTGCATATACTCTTCATTCTCTCTTTGTATATCTGTGGTAAAAAGTGCTGGATAAAATAATAATTTACCTTGGGTATTGCAATCTTTATGTAAAAAGGCTAGAATTATCACCAGGAAAATGGCTGTCTCCTGGAGACAAATTCACAGTTATATAAATGGTAATTTGTGTCATAGACTTCAGTAAATTGAATCCTAATTTAGTATATTCAGTCTGATGCAGAAGTTGAACTGAAAAGTGGTAAATGGATTTTACGGAATCACTTGCTTTTGAAAACCTGCAGGCTGACTTCAATGATTTCTGCAAATATTGTAATGAAAATGAAAATTGGCTACAGTGATTTGGGGTAAATCTATTTCTCAAAATGTTTAATGGGCCCATAATAAACTGGATCTGTCCCTTCTGGTATTGAGCTTGTGATTCTGCAGTCCATGAAAGGCTTTTCCTGAACTCAGAAGAATAGATCTCAAGGAGTTCCACGGGTTGTGATACTCTAATATTGATGTTCTAAATTTAGAGGGGGCAAAAAGGAAGACAGTTGGAAGTGAACTGGGGGAAAATTGGATCTACACAAAGTTCATGCCTAAACTAGCAGCAAAGAACCCCAATCCTAGCAAACCATCCCTACCATAGTACGAGAAAAAAATCTAGGAGAGCCACAGGTCCTGTTCTTTGAGGCATGGCTTCCAGACTGCTTGGTAGTAAGATGGGGGAAAGCCTTCTCCATGGTGCTGCCAGTCCTGTTAGCAATAACTTTCTATCTATAGAACACCAGGACTTTATGCAAATTTATTATGGGCACCTTTTGAAAACACACATCCCTTTAGTGACACACTTCAAAAAAAAAAAATGCTGTGGTTGGTGGGAGGATAGTTTGAAAATCCTTTCATGAAAAAGAATTTAAATAAATTATTTTTTATTTAAATTTTAAAGGCTTGACTATGCAATCATTGAAAGGCTTGTCTATGCAATCATTGCTATGTAAACAAAAACCTCCTCACAACTCTGATCTATCATAATGAAAAGTAAGGAATTTCTTAAAGTGAAATAAGACAAGCTAAAAAGACACATTGGTTAGCTTAACGAGAATAATAAAGACATATGGACCACAATTATCTTTGACAATCCAGGGAAGCGATAATTGATTAAATATTAACAGCAACTGTACAGTGGAGAGTTAATGATATGAGTAAAGGCTTAAGTTCTTGACATCAATAGTCTGGGGGCTCTAGAAATATCCATTTGACAGATCAACAACAATGTGGGTCTCCAGATAATGTTCTGTTCTAACTTCTGCTAGAACCAATGTAGTCAATTATGAATGATAGCTGAAGGTCGAATCCAGGAACAGGGCCATGTTTCTCCCCTCCACGGGGAGATATTTTGCTTCCAAGATTGATTGGAGGTCTTGGGAAACAATAGTTAGTTACAGAAGTTTTAAAATAAGGAGATAAAGAATTTATAGGCTGTTTGGAACCAGAGAAGTATACATTTTGTTGTTCCATAATAATATAGCTATACAAAACAATGGATGAGACAAGGCTGAGGCAACCACAATGTTAACAATTTTTATGTTTTCTTGATATATTCAGGCAGTCAGCAAGAGTTTACAGTGCTCGAATGAAAGCGCATTAATGGCCAGAGATTTACATATAAATATATGATGTCACCTATTCAACACCATCATTTACTGGGATTTTGGAGACAGAATTATGGATGCAGCTACATCTACAGTCAATAAGTATGCACATCCATGTTACACTTTGTTTTGCAATATGTTAGCATATATTTATGGATTGCTAAAATACGAACAAGAAATCTGATGAACAGTTGGGGGAATTGTTTGCAAGTAGTGCTTAGCTGAAGGTGGGTTTTTTTTTACAAAATAAACCCAGAGCAGTGTTGAAGTTGATGGAGGAATGTGCAGACAGGAACCCAAGGGACAGAATGAAGTTTGCATTATTTGGGAGTTTCTGAAAAAGAACCTATTAGGAACATGTTTTAATAAAAATGGGGTGGGAAAGGAAGCAGGTTTTATCGTTGCTATTGCTGTTACAGGATGTGATGATTTCATTAAACATTTAAAGAGCAGATCATGCAGATATGAAGTGTAATTGTAGGAATCCAAGGTGATAATAAGTTCATGGGGAAGTGAGTTATTTTAACTGATTTTGCAAGATTAAATAAAACCGCAGAGGATTTAGACACAGTCTTTGAGAAATACTTAACTGCATGTTAATCTGTTTCCAAAATGTTCCCGATCTGCTTTTCCAAATTTTGATTGTCATTAGGACACTTAAAAATTAAACATTTATTTCCTCTGCTACATTCTCGCTAATTAAATTATCAGTCATTTTATGCATTCAATTCTGCAAGTCTCCTCCTCAGTTCAATAATCTTGTTATTTCAACTCTACATTTCTCCTCAAATCTTTCACTTGTACTTCTTTAGCAGTTTCAAATTCTTATTTACTTCATTCTGTCTTCACATTTCCTCTAAACCTCAATTTAATCCTCTATATAATTAGTTTTTAAATAGAAATTAAAATGTGTAGTACATAGCATATTAGATATGTATTCCAGTGTCTGCTAAAAAAAAAAACTTCACAACTTCCATTTCATTTCATTCAGTTTTTCCCTGTATTAAAGCTACTAATACAATAAACATATCACATCTTGATTATACACATCTTGTACTATCAAATCTGTTTAGTCTTTCTTAGAATATATTAGTTTGATGTAATGGTTAATGCGTTGGCCTAAAAACTAGGAAACTTTGAGTACTTGTCCAGCCTTGGGCGTGAAAGCCGGGGGGAGGGGGGGAGAGGGGGTAACTTTAGGCCAGTCATTTTCTCTCAGCCTAACCCATCTCACAGAGTTGTTATTGTGGGGAAAATAGGAGGAGAAAGGAGTATTAAGTATGTTCGCCACCTTGAGTTACTTGTAAATAATAAAAGATGGGATAAACATCTAATAAATATGTAAGTAGAATTATTGAAATAGCTAGAAATATCTGGGCACATTAATTTCAGAGGATCTTTTTTATATACAATTAATTTTGTATTCAGTCCATTCTATTTCTACAGTATTGATACTTATGAGATACTTTATTAACCATTTATCATACCTGGCCCATGGTGGCATAATAACAAGTACAGTCCATGCAATTTAACCCTACAGTGATCTATATCTGTGACTTAAATCTATTTTGCAATGGTTTCAAAGAGAAAAGATCCTTGGTACATTATTCCTTGAGTTGTCAAAGGTAAGAAATAAATGAAGCATCTTATTAAAACTCAGAATGTGTTCCTTTTTTAGTTGAACTTTGCCATGGCTGAAAAAAACATGACCTGCATACATCGTGGGCTAAAACTGTAGGAGGAAATCAGTGATTAGATCAGTAATTAGCTTTATGTATGAGAATGTATACACTACCGTTCAAAGCTAGACTTTATTAGGGAAGCTTATAACATACTAACAATACACAACATTTTAACGCAATTAAAATGTACAGTCAAATGCAGTTATTAAAACACAAAATAGTAGAAGCCACAAAGATTAAAGCTTTCTAGGAAACAGTATTCCTTATCCCTGCAAAATAAGGAATCCCATCAGGAAGTGGTGCTAGGCTTCCAAGCCTCATCTGGATGAAAAACTATCTAAGTAACCCTGTTATTTAATTTCTGTATTAAGAGTTTTGTACAGGCCCTCACTAGAACTAAGTTTCATCTTCCATTTCTAGCTCAAAACCCAATATTTGTATTATATGCTAACAATGCTGTTTTCCTGTATGCATCCCACCTGGGGCTATAATGAAGCTCCCACATTGAGAAGTGAGGGGGGGGGGGAAAGCACAGTCTTTTATTTTGTTTGGTATAAGATGGAGTTGAGAGAAACTTTCAAAATTCTTTTATTCTACCCTACGGCAACAAGGAGAATCCCCGCTGTACTTGTTTCTTGACCTTGTTTATCTCAAACGATAAGGAGAATTTTTATCCAGTTGAATTAGGGATGATAGTACAGAGACTTCAGCATTTAAAGTGGAGATTTGGTATTGAGGACATAGACATTAATGATAAAAAATTTAAAGATAACAAGCAATTAAAGAAAAAAAAATGTGTGTACACTTGTGTAAGCATTTGTATGCATATGCTGTAAACGTCAATACA